>NC_142803.1:58326437-58403937 GCF_049724085.1 Artemia sp. Qi Xiang Cuo
TGTCCACTACAAAGTAGACATCTTCTGCCTCTTGGGCAATTTGAGGCCATGAGGCCAAAACGTTGGCAATTGAAACACTGAATTGTCTGGGGGATAAACTGCATGACTGTATACCTTGCCCCCCAAACAGAGATTTTCAGAGGGAACTGAACATCCTGATTAAAGGTGCAAAAAAAAGGGATAATTGATGGCCTTGGCTTTTTAAAGGCCAGTGTCACTTGTTGTATTCTTTCTTCAACTTGGGCCTCCTTGAAAAAAATCATCAATATTGGTGACCTCCTCAGATGGGATAAATACAATGCCTTTCCTGTTTCTGACTAAAGCAGGGTTAGAGGTAGGACCAAGCACAAGCTTTATCTTGCATCCATTTACTGCTATATCTGAAATAGAAATTATAGCAGCAGTTACTGACTGGTTCACAGCTGTTACAATAATGGAGCCATCTGGTCCAAGTCTTTCTAACATTGAACCATAATGTCCCCTGTACTCATGATTTTTGAGATGTTGAAACAGATTTTTGGCAATAACTGTTCTACAGCCCAATGTCAAAATCCTAGGCCAACTCGTCTCATTTGGACCTTCAACACCTAAAGCCAAAATCCTTACACTAGAGTTATTGAGGTCAGAGGTGAAAAGAGTACTAACCATCCTGTCAGTCATCACAAATAGAACCCCAAAGGGCTAAAACAATTTAAACATCAAACTAAATCACAAAAAGGAAATAAATTATCAAACAAATAAAACAAATAGGCTACAAGCAGAGGAGGGCCCTCAGTCAATAACATGTTAAGCAAACAATATAAGTCAAAAGCAGGCACAGCACTAAACTTCAAAGCAGGGTGTAAAAAGGTTTGATCAGCACTTTCAAGCAATTGGTAGGGTAAAAATCTACTTTAGTTATTTTAACCTATCTTGGAGAGGGGTGAGGTTAGGAAAATGAAACTTTCAGGGATGGTTCTACAGGCTAAAATATGGGTCAATATAAACAAAATCATATTATTGAGTTAGGACTGAAGTGAATACACCATTCGATGCCTTTTTTTATGCTGATTATGAATATAATAAGCATTTCTATCGAAAATGAATTTCAGCCCCCCCTTATATATGCCAATTCAGGGTTAGGTTCGGTATAGCCTAGCCTATATAGGGGGGGGGAGGGCTGAAATTCATTTCCAATAGAAATACTTATTATATTTGTAATCAGCATAAAAAAAGGCATCAAATGGTGTATTCACTTTAGTCCTAACTCAATAATATGATTTTGTATATATTGACCAAAATATGTCCTGAGAAGGTATTTTGTCAAAAGCAGGCACATCACTAAACTTCAAAGCAGGGTATAAAAAGGTTTGATAAGCAATTTCAAGCAATTGTTAGTTCCAATTTTCAGGAATCTGAGAGAGTTTGCAGCCAGCACATTAACAGTCAAAGCAAGCCAAAGGCCAAAAAACGCACAACAAAGCAAGTGAACAGGCGTCAGGGACCCCAAAGGGCAGAGCCCCTTGTATTTTAATCAACAAACCGTGGCACAGAGCTACCCCTACTAGGGATATAGCAATTTTGAATATATTTGGATCATTTCAATTTCAATTCCAAGGTTCTACGTTCTACAATCTTAGAATCAGACTTTATTTTGATCATTTCAATTTCAGTTCGTCTATTCTTCTCAAGTTGAACTACATTATCAATTGGTGTTGCCACTTGACAGATGCTCAAAAGCGATGCCGGTCGATGAAAAAAGTGTTTTTTGCGGTATCCTTTCTACCGAAAGACGGTATGATTTAATATGTATATTTATACACGTAGTAAGTCACTACTGGTAACAACGAAAAACTTACTTTTTAAAAGTAATTAATTCCGTTTTTTTTCGCAAATGGATGCTAGTCATTATTTTTTTTTCAATGGTAAATTTTGCCATGGACTTTGAACTAGAAAAGTTGAATAAAAATGGAAAGAGATATCCCCCTGATACCCCAATCTCATCCAATATATAAAAGGTGAAAATAGACCCTAATAATAAATTCATATCTTTATCCTAATATCTAGTAGTCTCACCCGTTCTTCGTTACTAATAGCTCTTCACTTATTAAGTTTGTGGATTGTGGCAGGGTTGCAAGAAGGTCAAACAAAAAACAAGCCCGAGCCTTTGAAAAACAAGCCAAAATACGCCCAAGCCTTTGAAACCCAAGACTGCTATCATGGTCAGTTCATAAAGTTCTAAAATTGCCCAAATTTGTGTGTTTCGCATAAATTTTTGGTGCTAAGTTCAAAAAAAATTTTGCGCGTGTCGTGGCTTGCGCCACGACACGCACATGGCCTCATAAGTGTAGTTGGATTAGTTCTAGATCAGTTTCTTGGTCCGGTTATTTCAAACTTAGCACCAATCTTTCGAAACAAACACGGCAAAAATGGTGGTCCTGGTTAAATCAAACTTTGCACAAATCTCTCAAAACAAATACGGAAAAATGCGGTCCAAACTTTTTGGTAATTCCTTAATCTTTTTCAAAATCCTCATCATTTCGTTAGTGAAAAAATTAAAAAATTGTATTACAAAATTTCTACAAATTGAAGCACGTGCTACAGTGCTACACATGATGAAATAGTGCTAAAATAATTTTTTCATTCTAAAGTCAGAAAAATTTTTGCCACTAATATAACTTTATTTTTACCTTGCTTCCTTACCCTTGGTTCATCCTGCTCCACTGTCACGGAAGAAAAATAATTTAAGTGATCCGCCAAAATTCATCTGTTTTTAGCTGCAGTTTTATGCGTCATAATGGTTAAACAACTGTGAACTCTTTTTATTAACTTTTAGAATTTAATATGACTTATTCCAATGAATACGCTAGTAACAACCACAAGCCTAAGACATATAATATCTTTGGTTTATTATCGCATAAGAAATTTGGTACACGTTATTTGGTACAACTGCAACACAATATTTAAAGATAACTTTATGATTAAAGTAAGGCCTAAAAAAATCGTGAGAACGGGGTCAATACAAAAGCCTTGTAATCCCAAGATGAAATAATACGTACAGATAAAAACAAAAAAGAAAGGCACTTAGATTCATAAGGCACTAAAAGATTTAAGACTCAGAGGAGGCTAGGATATTATCTAGATCGACTAGATCGGTTGTTTGGTCAGTTTCTTCGACTTAAAATATCACTATTGTAAATAAGTTGCAACAAAATATTTAAAGATAACTTTATGATAAGAGTAAGGCCTGAAAAATCTTGAGAGCGGGGACAATACAAAGACTTCGTAATACCAAAATAAAACAATATGCACAGATAAAAAAAAAGAAAAAAGAAAGGCACTTAGATCCAAGCTGCACAAAGAAATTAAATACTCAAAAGAGGCTAGAATATTATCTAGATTGGCTAGATCAGTAGTTTGGTCATTTTCTTTGACTTCAAAAACCCTAGAAATATAACTATTGAAAAGCAGTTGCAGCACAATATTTAAAGATAACTTTATGATTATAGTATGGCCTCAAAAAGAAACGTGAGAACTGGGTTAACACAAAACCCTTCGTAATGCCAAGATGAAATAATAGAGACAACTAAAAAAACAAAAAAAAAGACACTTAGATCAATAAGGCACTAAGAGATTTAAGACTCAAAGGAGGCTGGGATAATATCTAGGTCGACTAGATCAGTAGTTTTGTCAGTTTCTTCGACTTCACAAGCCTTATAAATATCATTATTGAAAAGCTGTATACGCTTTGTAGGCTCAGACGTCCGGCAACTCGACATCTCAGGCCTTATGAATATCAGTATTAAAAAGAAGTTGCAATACAATATTTGAAGATAACTTTATGATTAAAGTAAGGCCTAAAAAAAACGTAAGAACGGGGTTAATACAAAAGCCTTCGTAATCTCAAAACGAAATAATAAGTACAGATATAAAAAAAACGAAAGGCACTTAGATCCATAAGGCACTAAGAGATTTAAAACTCAAAGGAAGCTAGGATATTATTTAGATCGACTAGATCAGTTGTTTGGTCAGTTTCTTCGACTTCACAAGCCTTATAAATATCATTATTGAAAAGCTGCATACGCTTTGTAGGCTCAGACGTCCGGCAACTCGACATCTCAGGCCTTATGAATATGACTATTAAAAAGAAGTTGCAATACAATATTTGAAGATAACTTTATGATTAAAGTAAGGCCTAAAAAAACGTGGGAACGGGGTTAATACAAAAGCCTTCGTGATACCAAAATGAAATAATAAGTACAGATATAAAAAAAACAAAACAAAAACGAAAGGCACTTAGATCCATAAGGCACTAAGAGATTTAAGACTCAAAGAAGGCTAGGATATTATCTAGATCGACTAGATCGGTTGTTTGGTCAGTTTCTTCGACTTCAAATATCACTATTTAAAAGCAGTTGCAACAAAATATTTTAAGATAAATTTATGATTAAATTAAGGCATGAAAAAAAAAACGTGAGAACTGGGTTAATACAAAATCCTTAGTAATTAAAATATGAAATAATATTGACAGATAAAACAAAAAGAAAAAAGAAAGGCACGAAGAGATTTAATACTCAAAGGAGGATAGGATATTATCTAGATCGACTAGATCGGTTGTTTGGTCAGTGTCTTTGACTTCAAAAGCCCTCCACAGGCCCTATATATATCACTATTGAAAAGCAGGTGCAACACAATATTTAAAGTTAACTTTATGATTAAAGTAAGGCCTCAAAAAGAAACGTAAGAACTGGGTTAATACAAAAGCCTTCGTAATCCCAAGATGAATTAATGCAAACGGATAAAAAAACAAAAACAAAAAAGAAAGGCACTTAGATCCACAGGGGACTAAGAGATTTAAGACTCAAGTGAAGCTAGGATATTATCTAGATCGACTAGATCACCTTTTTGAAAGTCCAAATGCTCATATTTTGTTTTGATTGAGTTCAATGTCTTCCTAAATATTTCTTGTATTTGATTACTGAGGATGTTGTTACATTCTCTTTGGATTATTGCTCTGAGGGTTGTGGGAGGGGGGGGGTGGCATTCTCAAAGTCATAATTTCTGGACCTATGCTGCTCAAACTATGCTGCTTAAACTATGCTGAACAAAATGACAATCTCAAAATTTTGATTGGATGTGTTTGGGGAAGTGATTGACGTGGGGGAAGCGGAGCTGGTTTCCCTCCATGAGCTCTTTTTGAAGTTCCTTTGACATTTCTTAGCATAAGAAGTACCCTGGTCAAAAAACAAAACAATATATTGTACCCACATTGCTCTTTACTTAGGCAGCACGATTGTGCTGCCTATGAAATTTTGTCTTGAGATTTTAATTATACAGCACTGGAAGTGCCAATTAGACCATGTGAGCCCCTCCTGTAATTCAGCCTATAGGCACCCAAGTATATTTACACATTAGGGGGGGTGGATAAAGTATAATAAACTTGCACTTAAAAAGTGTTAATTACAAGTCTAGAGAAGGACATGTGAAGAAGGAAACATGTTAAGAAAACAATTCATAATATGCAGAATAATTGTAGATATCACATGTTGCATGTATCTCAGCTATACTTTATCCCTAACTCCTTCCCCTAATGTGCAAATATATAACCCAAATTAGATATTTCCAATGAATTCTGCCTCCCATCAGTAACGTGTTTTTCTGTTTTTGTTTTGTCACAGTTGATTAAATTTACTGGTACAATGGATGATTTTCAGCCATATATTTGCAAATTAAGGGGGATGGCCTGAGGGCAATGTATAGCAGGGCTACAAGCAGGATATCAGCAACAGTTATTTCTTTATATTAATTATCAAGAAAGAATTGTTTTCTTAAAATGTTTCCTTCTCTAGGTATATACCATTACAAGTAGGGAAATCTGCATATTACAAAGCATAAATTGTTTTCTTGACATGATTTTTTCGCAACATCCCAATTCTAGATTAAGCCTATGCCACAAAAAGATTGGGCCAGATCTGTCAAATATATAAAAAAAAGGATAGATCTGCATAAAATTCGAGTCTTGCCTTAATTTGAGCATCAATAAAATTCCTTGTAACTTGTAAGACTCCTAACGCAGAGCCATCTCAGCCATGCAGAAATAAATTCCTAGTGGCGAAGCGTTTCAGAATACAAAGCGTTCTAAGCGCTAAAGGAGGGCTCTTGTCTTTTTGGTGCCTAACCACGGCTGAGCCACCGTGATTTTGGAATTTTTGTCTGGTTCCAAACTTTCAGTCAAAATAAGCCCAAAATAAGCCCATTTTCCCGCCCCACGGCCCTCACACCCACTCCAAAATTTAGCCCGCCCCTGACGGCTAAAACAAGCCCACGGGGCGGAAAACAAACCCATCTGGCAACACACATTTGTGGACTTTGTAAACCATGCCCTCTATTTTTTATAAAATTTTATTTATGTTTGCAAGTTATAGAGCGCAGGCCTTTTAAAACTAGTCAAAAAGAATTTTTAATTTTGAATTTTTAAAAAGTTTTTGCAAAATAAATTTCATTTTCCATTGCTTATTTCATGAATCAAGTAATGGCTAAATCCTCTGTCGGTTTTGTGTTAATATTAAATAAAAAAAAGTTTTTTCAACTTAAATTAAGTAGGAACATTAAAAGTTAAAATTGCCCTAATTTATTACGCATCTGAGGGGGGGGGTTGCCACGTCCT
This sequence comes from Artemia sp. Qi Xiang Cuo, assembly GCF_049724085.1. NCBI lineage: Eukaryota > Metazoa > Arthropoda > Branchiopoda > Anostraca > Artemiidae > Artemia > Artemia sp. Qi Xiang Cuo. Next base: position 58,333,084 of record NC_142803.1, read on the forward strand.
TAAAAACTTTCTACTTATGCTAAGGGTTGACTTTGGGTTCCAACTATTTAAGAATGACTCCAAATATTTAGGAATGACTCCTGAAACAAATGGGCCGTTTAATTTGAATCATAACCTTTTAAAAAATCCTGATACTTTCTCTACTATTGACTTGCTACTTGGTCCATCTTTATATTTTATCAAGTACAGAAAGTAAAGGTCCCTTCTCTGCAATCTGATCATTCTGAAATTCTAAAATTAATTCAATACGTATGCTATTCTCCCAAACTCCACATAGCAACTTTTAACAGCTCCAAAGGCAATTGGCCCCAGTTTCGGGAAATTTTGAAGAAAGAGGAATTTTGCTTTATCAACTAATTTCAATATTAACGCTATTGAGTCCAATATGAAATCCATTCTGTTACAATCTGCCAAATCTTCCATACCCTTGACTAAGCCAATTTTTATAAGGGTTCCAAGAGACCCGAGAATTGGTGGAATGAGGAGTGTATGATTGCAGTAAAGGTTAAAAAGAAGGCTCGTAAATTGTTTCAAAGGACTCCTTCTCTATGTACAGCTATTTCCAATCATGTGCTAAAGTGAAATTGGTATGTAAGAAAGCTAAACAGTCTACATGGTCCAATTTTTAGTTCAGACATTAGGTTCAGAACCCTAATTTCAAAGATTCAAAACTACGATAAAATAAAAGTTCAAAATAGGGATAAAATCGTTTTTAATAGACAGTGTATAATAAATACACTGTGTATAATACTACTGATGACGGTCACTTATATATGACTGAAATATCTTGTATTTTTTTTGAAATTTATTATACACTGTCTATTAAAAAGGATTTTATCCCTATTTTGGACTTTTATTTTATCGTCATGGAAAGGCAGTGTGGTCTTGGAAATTATCTAATTCACAACTACATTAGCCAAATCGATAGTGGTAAGCAGTCTAATGATGAAAACACTGTTTTATACATACATAAATTAAAAAAAAACTTTTTCCGCAAAATAAGTTTTTCAAAGGAAAGTAAAGAACTCCAATAAACAAAAAATGAGCAAAATTCAAATGATCTACCAAGCATGAAACTACCACAAATCAGCATCAATAAATAAATGAAATCCAAAACGAACAGAAATTACAAAATATAACCAAGACAAACTCAAAACGAGCAGAAATTAACATAAGTTGGGCTCAAAACCCCTATGCCTTCCCAAGGCCAGAACAAAATTTGCAATTTACTGAAAAAATATAAGTGTTTTTACTTTTTTACTTTTAACAAATAAAATAATATTAAAATTTTGATTACTAAATATCAGTATATGTATATTAAACTGACAATCCAAATTCATTTGTATTTTTTTCAGAAAGTGCAAATTATGTTCTGGCCTTGGGAAGGCAAAGAGGGTTTCGAGCCCAACTTATGTTAATTTCTGCTCGTTTGAAGTTTGACTCGGTTATTTATTGCAATTTCTTTTCGTTTTGGATTTCATTTATTTATCGATGCTGATTTGTGGTAGTTTCACGCTAGGTAGATTATTTGATTTGATTTTAGCTCATTTTTGTTTAATGGAGTTCTTCACTTTTCTTTTAAAAACTTATTTTTTGGAAACGTTTTTAATTAATTTCTGTTCGTTTTATATTGACATAGTCTTTTCAGGGAAAAAGAAAATAATACTTTAAATCTTTTCGTTTTTTTAAGAATTTTTAGTTTGGCCTGCTATTTGTACGCTGGAAGAAAATTTTCAGCATTTCTTAACAACATACACCCTCTTAAAAATCTGGACACAAATAGTAGTGTTTAATTTAGTTTCATACCTCCTCTAGTTGACCTGAAATGGAAAACTTGATACCATTCGCAAAAAAATCTGTTTACTTTCTTTGATAGCTTGGATACACTTGCGCTATTTTGATTTGTTTAAAATTTTAAGAGCAGAAGCAGCCCCGAAAGATTAAACATAATACCCTCATCTTACGGCAACATTTGGTTTTTAAATATAAAGGTAAATGGGAGGGGATTAGTTTCCCTCCAATTGCTTTCGACTATTAAAAAGAGCATCAGCCCTTTCTTTTTTCATTCGAATGAACCCTTTTCGAAGTTCCTTAGACAACTCCTTTGATACGAAGTGCCCTGGTCTTAACAACAAGAACAACAACAAGAAAATAATACATTATACCCACATCGATCTATACTATAAAAATGTCAATCCTTCCAATCACTTTTGACTATTAAAAAGGGCACTACGCCTTTCAATTTCCAATTGAATAAGCCCTTTCTGACTTTCTACGACAACACTTTCTATAAACACCTTATATGCCCCTAGGGCATAAATTACAACCCTTACCCTAAAAGCTTTGAGGGTAGTTGTCATCCCCTAAGACCTAATTTCCAGGACTTTCAACTACGTTAAACAAAATGGCTATCTCAAAATTTTTTATTGGATGTTTCTGGAAAAATGGTGGGCGTGAAAGGGGCGTTAGTTGCTCTCCAATCACTTTCAACTATTAAAAGTGGCACTTGTCCTTTCAATTTCCAATCAAATGAGCCCTTTTGAAGTTTCTACGACAACACTTTCAATAAAAACCTTATATGCCCCAAGGCTATAACTTATAACCTTTGTCCTGAGGGCTGGGGGGGGGTGTCATCCTCAAAGACCTAACTTCCAGAACTTTCTGCAACGTTGAACAAAATGGCTATCTGAAAATTTTGATTGGATTTGTTTGGGGGAATGGTGGGCGTGAGAGGAGGGTTAGCTACCTTCCAATATCTTTCAACTATTAAACAGGACACTATTCCTCTCAATTTCAAATTGAATGAGCCCCTTTTGAAAATTTTACGACAACACTATCTATAAAAACCTTATAAGCCCCCAGAGCATAACTTAAAACCGTTGCCCTGGGGATCTGGGGGGTTTGTTATTCTTAAATAAATAATTTTAGAATTTTCAACTACGTTGAACAAAATGGCTATATCTAAAATTTGATTGAATGTGTTTGGGGAAATGGTGGGCGTGGGAGGGGGGTTAATTACTCTCCACTCACTTTCGACTACTAAAAAGGGCAATTTCAATTTCCAATCAAATGAGCCCTTTTTGAAATTTCTACAACAACTTTCTATATAAACCTTATATGCCCCAAGAGCATAACTTACAACACTTGCACTGAGGGCTCTGATGGGGTTATCATCCTAAAAGACCTAATTTCTAGAACTTTCGACTACGTTGAACAAAATGTACATCTCAAAATTTTGATTGGATGTGTTTGGGGAAATGGTGGGCGTGAGAGGGGGGTTAGTTGCCCTTCAATCACTTTCGACTATTGAAAGGACACAAGACCTTTCAATTTCCAATTGAATGAGCCCTTTTACAAGTTTCTACAACAATGCTTTCTATAAAAAACCTTATATTCCCCCAGGACATAACTTATGACCCGTCCCCTTCTGGCGGTGGCGGTGGAGGGGTTGTCATCCTTAAAGACCTAATTTCCAAAATTTTCAACTAGGTTGAATAAAATGCCTATCAAAAATTTCGAGTGGAGGTGTTTGGGGAAATGGTGGGCGTGAGAGGGGGGCTAGTTGCTCTCAAATCAATTTCGAGTGTACTAAAAAGGGCACTGGCCCTTTGTATTTCCAATCGAATGAGCCCTTTTTCAAGTTTCTACGACAAAGATTTCAATTAAAAACTTTTATGCCACCAGGGCATAACTTATAATCCTTGCCTTGAAGACTGTGGAGGAAGACGTGGAAGGGGTGTTATTCGCCTTCCATTCACTTTCGACTATTAAAAAGGGTACTAGCCCTTTCAATTTCCAATCAACTAAGCCATTTTTGAAGTTTCTACGACAACGCTTTCTATAGAAACATTATATGCCCCCAGGGCATAAAATACAACCCTTGCCGTGCGGGTTGTGAGGGGGGGGGGGCCACCCTCAAATACCAAATTTCCCGAAATTTCACATAAGTCGAAAAAAATGGCTATCTTAAAAAATTGATTGGATGTGTTTGGGAAAAAGGTGGGCTTGAGAGGGGAGTTAATTACCCTCCAATCACTTTCGACTATTAAAAAGGGCACTAGCCCTTTGAATTTCTAATCGAATGAGCCTTTTTTGAAGTTTTTACGACAACGCGTTCTATGAATATCTTATATGCCCCCAGGGCATAACTTACAACCCTTGCCCTGAGGGCTGTGTCCTCTTCAAAAACATAATTTCTATCTGGAAATCAACTCCGCGGGACAAAATTGCAAGATAAAAGTTCTGATTGGATGTATTTGGTGAAAAAGTGGGCGTGAGAGGGGGATTAGTTAAACTCAAATTACTTTCGAATATTAAAAAGGGCACCAGACCTTTGAATTTCGAATCAAATGAGCCCTTTTTCAAGTTTCTACGATACAAATTTCAATAAAAACTTTTGTGTCTCCAGGGCATAATTTATAATCCATGCCCTGAAGACGGCGGGGGGAGTGTTCTAATCAAAGATCTAATTTCTTTAAACTTGAACTGGACGGAACAAAAAGGCTCTCTCAAAATTTTGATAGGATATGTATTAGGAAATGGTGGGCGTGGAAGAGGTGTTAGTTGCCTAACAATCAATTTCGACTATTAAAAAGGGTACTAGCAATACCAATTTCCAATCGAATGAGCCCTTTTTGACGTTTCTACGACAAAGCATTCTCTAAAAATCTTATCTGCCCCCATGGCATAAAAAACAATCCTGGTTCGGTGGGCTTTTGGGGGGGGAGGTCATCCTCAAAGACCTAATTTCCAGAACTTTCAACTACGTTGAACAAAATGACGCTCTTAAAACCCTGAGTGGATATGTTTGGGGAAAAGGTTGGCATGAGAGGGGGGTTAATTGCCCTTTAATCACTTTTGACTATTAAAAAGGGCACTAGACTTCTGAATGTCAGATCGAATTAGCCTTTTTTGAAGTTTCTACGACAACGCGTTCTATAAAAAACCTCATGTGCCCCCAGGGCAAAACTTACAACCCTTGCCCGAGGGTTGTGGGCAAGCGTCCTCCTCAAAAATATAATTCGTATCTGAAAATCAACTACGCTGAACAAAATGGCTATCCGAAAGTTTCGATTGGATGTGTATGGGGAATTAGTGGGCATGAGAGGGAGGTGAATTGCCCTCAAATCACATTCAACTATTAAAAAGGGCACAAGACCTTTGAATTTCCAATCAAATGAGCCCTTCAATTTTCTATGACAAAGATTTCAACAAAAAATTGTATATGCCCCCAGGGCGTAATTTATAACCATTGCCCTGAAGATTGTGGGGGAGTTTCCTCCTCAAAGGAATAATTTCCTGACCTTTAAACTGCGTGGAACAAAATGCTAGCTCAAACTTTTGATTGGATGAGTTTGGAGAAATGGTAAGCGTGGAAGAGGTGTTAGTTGCCTTCCAATCCCTTTAGACTATTAAAAATAGCACTAACTATTTCAATTTTAGTCGAATGAGCCTAATTTGAACTTTCTACGACAACGCGTTCTATAAAAACCTAATATGCCCACAGGGCATAACTTACAACCCGTGCCATGCGGGCTGTGTGGGGGGGGGTTGTCACCCTCAAAAGACCTAATGTATAGAACTTTCAACCACGTTCAACAAAATGGCTATCTTAAAATTCTGATTGGATGTGTTTGGGGAAAAGGTAGGCATGAGAGGGGGTTTGTTGCCCTCAAATCAATTTTGACTATTAAAAAGGGCACTAGCCATTTGAATTTCTAATCGAATGAGTCTTTTTTGAAGTTTCTACGACAATGCTGTCTATAAAAACCTTATATGCCCCAGGGCAAATCTTACAACCCTTGCCCTGAGTGCTGTGGGGGAGTGACCTCCTCAAAAACATACTTTCTATTTGGAAATAAACTACGCTGAACAAATTGGGTATCTCCAATTTTCATTGGATATCTTTCGGGAAATGGTGGGCGTGGTAGGGGTGTTAGTTGCTTTCCATTCACTATCGACTATTAAAAAGGGCACAAGTCACTCCAATTTCCAATTGACTGAGCGCTTTTCGAAATTTCTACGACAATTACTTCGATACGAAGTGTCCTGGTCTAGAGCGGAAATAAATAATACATTGTGCCAACATAGTTCTTATATGCCCCCATGGCATAGCTTAAAACCCTTGCCCTGAGGGTTGTGGGGGAGTGACCTCCTCAAAAATATTTTTATCTGGGAAACAACTATTCTGAACAAAATGCCTATCCCAAAATCTTTATGGGCTGGGGGGGGGGGAATGCTGGGCGTGGTGGAGGGGGGGGGCCTAGTGACCCTTCAATAATTTTCGAATATTTAAAAGGGTACTAGCCACTCCAATTTTCAATTGAATGAGCCCTTTTCGAAGTTTCTACGACAACTCCTTCGATACGAAGTGCCCTGGTCTAAGACCAAGAAAAAAAAATGCATTGTGCCAACATCGCTCTTCACTTAGGCAGCGCATAGCGCTGCCTATGATACAAATTTTTATGTTTTAAGTTAATAAGTAGAGAAGAGAGACAAACCCCAATACTAGAAGTCTTCCCAAAGGAGCAATTTTGAGTTCCCTTCTGTTTAATTTGTATGTTTCAGAATTCCAATTATCTCCCTCATTTTTTGGCCTTTACGCAGATGATTTGATTATTTGGAAGTCTGGAAAGGATATTGTAATTCTTCAAAAACTTGGATCAACAGGATCTAAAATTAGTTCAGAGATTCTCTTCAGCCTTGGGTTTTCCAATTTCGATTAGTAAAACCATAGACATTATATTGGCTAATTTCTCAAAAGATCCTCCCAATCCACTTCAAATTTTCTCTAGTAAATTTCCATATTGCAACTCAGTGAAGCTATTTGGCCTATGGATAGATTCTAAAATGTTATGGTATGCAAATATTAATTCTTCCAAATCCATTTTCATTCGGAGACTTTGTGTTCTAAAGAGACTGGTTGGAAGTAAATGGGGATGCTCCCCTAAAGTTATTTTGGATTTTTATAAATTATATATCCGATCTAACCTAGAATATGGTATCCAATTTTTCTCAAGTCGGTCCTCATCTGTATTTAAAATTTGGAATTTTTACAAAATTCCGCTATTTGAATTGCTCTGGGTTTGCAAAGGCATACTCCTCTGTTTAAATTAAAACAACAGCCTGGTTTGGTTTCCCTAAGTGTAAGAGCATTCAGTCAAAGGAAGAAATACTTCTCGGGAATTCAAGATTATGGAAGCAAACATGTTGTCTATATTCATGCCCTTGGTTTGAAGGCAGCTTGCACCAATATCCATTCTTCTTGGAATCAGTTTCAATTGGAGGTCCCAAATTGGAGTCAGTATTCCCCCTATGCGTACTTTTTTACTGACACTCCGCCTTGGGAAATGAGTCAACCAATTTGTCAAGCAGAGCTTATTCTAGTAAATAAAACCCAAATTCCAAATCATGAGATTCAGATTATTCTGGCTGAACAGATTTCAAAGTTGTACCCTAATCACAGGAAAATCTATTCAGATGGATCTGTTCAGGGTGAGAGACCTGAACCAGGAGTATGTATTCCATCACTGGACCTTAACCTTTTTTTGCCCCTTACTTTGGGATCTTCCATTTTGTCAGCTGAATTATTTAACATTCGCTTGGCCGTAGATGTTCTCATAAATTATAGCATCTCAGAGGAGAATATTCTGTGCCTTTCTGACTCCAAATCGGCAATACTGTTGCTAAAACAAAATTAAATTGAATTGCCAATGATAAGAACCTATTCAACATTAACCTTCTTCCACCCATTCCTTTGGGATCTTCTATTTTGTCAGCTGAATTATGTGCCATTCGCTTTGCCCTCGATGATCTCGTAAATTATAGTATCTTAGAGGAAAATATTCTTTGCCTTTCTTACTCAAAATCGATAATACTGTTGCTACAAAAATTTAATAGAATTGAAAATCATAAGGACCTATTCAACATTAGAAGACAGCTTCTGAGCCTCCAGACTATAGACAACCACATTAATTTTCAATATGTTCCAAGCCATAAAGTTATCAAATATAATGATACTGCTGATTTACTGGCAGCCAAGGCTTCTTCGTTAAACCCATGTGCTCTCTCTGAACTCAATTCAAGCGATATTATTAGGCAAAGATCTAATGTTAATCACAGTAAATTGATTTTATCTCCTTTTCATACTAGATTACACACAGTGCTATATTACCATCTGAAATAAGGTACCCCTCTTCTCAATAGTGTATTATTTATTTGGAAGCTAGATCACTCCCATCTATGCCAGGTCTTCTTCTCAACCGATGAAACTATCCAGCATGTCTTATTTATTGTCAGCCACAGAGTGTGGAGACTATCATAGGCAGCCCGATAGCGCTGCCTAAGTAAAGAACGATGTGGGCACAATGTATTATTTATTTTTTTCCTCCATAACCGGGCACTTCGTATCGAAGAAGTTGTCGTAGAAACTTCCAAAAGAGCTCATTCAATAGGAAATTGGAGTGGCTAGTGTCCTTTTTAATAGTCGAAAGTGATTGGAGGGCCCTTAGCTCCCCCCCACGCCCATCATTCCCCAACACATCCAATCAAAATTTTGAGATAGCCATTTTGTTCAGCGTAGTTGATTTCCAGATAAAAAATATGTTCTTGAGGAGGACACTCCCCGACAATCCTCGGGGCAAGGGTTTTAAGTTATGCCCCAAAGGCATATAAGAATGATGTTGGTACAATGTATCATTTATTATTTTTTTCCTTTAGACTAGGGCACTTCGTATCGAAGAAGTGTCGTAGAAACTTCAAATAGGGCTGATTCAATGGGAAATTGCAGTGGCTTGTTCCCTTTTTAATATTTGAAAGTAATTGTAAGGCAACTAACACATCCAATCAAAATTTTGAGATAGCCATTTTGTTCAGCGCAGTTGATTTCCAAAGAGAAACTATGTTTTTGAGGAGGAAACTCCCCCACAGCCTTCAGGGCAAGGGTGGTAAGTTATGCCTTCCCACCCCGGGGGTGAATAATATTTTTTATAGAAGGTGTTGTCGTAGAAACTTCAAAAAAGGCTCATTCGATTGGATATTCAAATGGCTAGTGCCCTTTTTAATAGTCAAAAGTGATTGGAGGGCAACTAGCCCTCCCCCCACCCACGCTCATCATTCGCCCAAACACATCCAATCAAAATTATGAGATAGCCATTTTGTTCAGCGTAGTTGATTTCCAGATAGAAAATATGCATTTGAGTAGGACACTCCCCCCCAACCCTCCGGGCAAGGGTTTTAAGTTATACCCTGAGAGCATATAAGAACGATATTGGTACAATGTATCATTTATTATTTTTTTCCTTTAGACCAGGGCACTTTTATCGAAGAAGTGTCGTAGAAACTTCGAAAAGGGCTCATTCAATTTGAAATTGGAGTGGCTTGTGCCATTTTTAATAGTCAAAAGCAAATGGAAAGCAACTAATACCCTTTCCACGCCCACCCTTTCCCGAAACACATCCAATCAAAATTTTGAGATATCCATTTTGTTCCACGCAGTTTAAAGCTCAGGAAATTATACCTTTGATCAGGAGACTCCACCAGCAGTCTTCAGGTCAAGGGTTATAAGTTATGCCCTGATCATTTACCTTTGATCTTCATACATTTGCCTTATTCCATTATACCTTTGATCAGAACACTCCCCCCACAGTCTTCAGGTCAAGGGTTATAAGTTGTGCCCTGGGGGTACATAAGTTTTTATTGAAATCTTTGTGTTAGAAACTTGAAAAAGGGCTCATTCGATAGTCGAAAGTGGTTTGAGGGCAACTAACCCCCTCTCTCGCCCACCTTTTCCCCAAACTTCTCCAATCAAAAGTTTTAGATAGCAGTTTTGTTCAGCGTTGTTCATTTGCGGATAGAATTTATGTTTTTGAGGAGGAAACCCCCCCACAGCCCTCAGGGCAAGGGTTGTGAGTTATGCCCTAGGGATATATAAGGTTTTCATAGAACGCGTTGTCGTAAAAACTTCAAAAAGGGCTCATTCGATTGGAAATTTAAATGGCTCATGCCCTTTTTAATAGTCGAAAGTAATTGGAAGGCAACTAACACCCTTTCCACACCCATCATTTCCCCAAACATATCAATAAAAATTTAGAGATAGCCATTTTGTTCCACGCAGTTTAAAGTTCCGGAAATTATACCTTTGAGCAGGACAATCCCCCCACAGTCTTCAGGTCAAGGGTTATAAGTTATGCCCTGGGGGCAGATAAGTTTTTATTGAAATCTTTGTCATAGAAACTTGAAAAAGGGCTCATTCGATAGTCGAGAGTGGTTTGAGGGCAACTAACCCCCCTCTCTCACCCACCTTTTCCCCAAACACCTCCAATCAAAAGTTTTAGATAGCAATTTTGTTCAGCGTTGTTAATTTCCGGATAGAATTTAAGCTTTTGAGGAGGTCACCCCCCACAGCCCTCAGGGCAAGGGTTGTGAGTTATGTCCTGAGGATATATAAGGTTTTTATAGAACGTGTTGTCGTAAAAACTTCAAAAAGGGCTCATTCGATTGGGAATTTAAACAGCTAGTGCCTTTTTAATAGTCGAAAGTAATTGGAAGGACACTCCCCCCACAGTCTTCAAGACAACGGTTATAAGTTATGCCCTGGGGGCATATAAGGTTTTTATTGAAATCTATGTCGTAGAAACGTGAAAAAGGGCTCATTCGATTGAAAATTCAAGGGGCTAGTGCCCTTCTTAATAGTCGAAAGTGATTTGAGGGCAACTAAACCCCCTCTCACACCCACCTTATCCCCAAACACATCAAATCAAAATTTTTAGATAGCCATTTTATTCAACGTATTTGAAAGTTTTGGATATTAGTTTTTTAAGGATGACAACCCATCCCCGCCACAACCCTTACGGCAAGGGTTGTAAGTTATAACCTGGGAGCATGTAAGGTTTTTATAGAAAGCGATGGTGTAAAATCATCAAAAAGGGCTCAATCAATTGAAAATTGAAAGGGCTAGTGCCCTTTTAATAGTCTAAAGTGATTTAAGGGCAACTAACCCCCTATCACGCCTACCATTTCTCCAAATACATTCAATCAAAGTTTAGAGATAGCCATTTTGTTCAACGTAGTTGAAAGTTCTGGAAATTGTCTATTTAAGGATGACAAACCCCCCTGAGTCCCCAGGGCAAAGGTTGTAATTTAAGATTAAATCAAAATGCACTGTGTTAATTTCAACTTCAATAAGGCATCTCAGCAGTATCCCAAGAACGACTGAGGGTATCATATTCAAACTTTTGGGGCTACTTCTGCTTTTAAAATTTAACCAAATCAAAATAGCGTAACTATATGCAAGCTATCAAAGAAAGTAAACAGATTTTTTTCCGAATGGTATCATGTTTACTATTTCCTGTCAACTAGAGGAGGTATGAAACTAAATTTAGCACTACTATTTGTGTCCAGATTTTTAAAATGGTACATATTATTAAAAATTGCTGAAAAATTTTCTCCAGCATACAAATAGCAGGCCAAACTATAAAGCCTTAAAAAAAATGACTTAAACTATTATTTTGTTTTTCCCTGAAAAGACTATGTCAATATAAAACGAATAGAAATTAATTAAAAAAACTTTTTCCAGTAAATAACTTTTTCAATAAGAAGTAAAGAATTCCATTAAACCAAAAATGAGCGAAAATAAAATCAAACAATTCACCAAGCGTGAAACTACCACAAATCAGCATCAATAAATAAATGAAACCCAACACGAACAGAAATTACAATAAAAAACCGAGTCAAACTCGTTTGACTCGGTTTTTTTTATTCAATATAATATAAATTCTATATCAATATCAATATAATATAAATATTATTCAATATAATATGAAAATTCGGTTTTTTTATTCGATTTTCTTATACAATATGAGAACAGCCAAACTCAACAAAAAAATAAACAAAAAAAAGGCATAAAGAAGGCAAACAAAAAAGAAGGCATAAAGCCTTCTGCGTCATCGGTGCTTCACTGAAAATGAATTACTCGATATATTACAAATTTATTATTTTCCAGTTCTTACAGCATTGAAAATTAAAATAAAAATTACAGTGAAAAAAATCTTGAACTGATGGATCTTTCAACAATTAATATCATTATATATCTAATATTCAATTTGATTTTGTTTATACTTTCCAAGACTGTTGAAGACTCATATAGTTTTGCCATTTTTTCTAACTCTGCCATTTTTTATAACTAATAGTGATAGTTTTTTATGAAAACATTCTATGGCTTCTAGGCATTTATATTTGAGCGAAAACTGCACCTCAAACTTTGTGGAACATGCATTTTATTGCATGAAACTCAAAAATACAATAAAATGTCAAGTTTCAGAGTGTTCCACCCCTCGCAAGCAAGTGCCATTGGTATTTTTGAATCCGCATGGTCAATTTCGGGGTTGGAGGGTAGGCTAATTCTCGTAGCAGCCCCATTCCGTCGTGGTATGATTCACATTTTCAACACCTGGCGTCCGGACTATCATATAGTCTACCAAGCATACAACTACCCCAAATCAGTATCAATAAATAAATGAAACTCAAAACGAACAAAAATTAAAATAAAAATTAGAGTAAAGCTCAAAACGAGCATAAATTAATATGAGTAGGGTTCAAAACCCCTATGCTTCCTATAAGCCAGAATATAAGTTGTACTTTACCGAAAAAAATTCAGATGAGTTTACTGAAAAAAAATGTGCATTGACAATTTAATATGCACATGCTAATATTTATTCCCTAAAATCTTAATTAATTTTTTATTTCTTAAAGTTACAAAAGTGAAAACATTTCAAAGAATTGTTTTCAGTAAAGCGCCAATGACGCAGTAGGTTTTAGGCTTCTGCAGTGAGGCGATACCGAGAGTGGGGGTTAGTTGAACTCAAATTATTTTCGACTATTAAAAAGGGTACTAGACCTTTGAATTTTCAATCGAATGAGCCCTTTTTCAAGTTTCTACGATATAGATTTCAATAAAAACTTTTATGCCCCCAGGGCATAACTTATAATCCTTGTCCTGAAGGCTGTGGGGGGGGGGTGTCCTAATCAAAGGTATAATTTCCTTAACTTTAAACTGCGTGGAGCAAAATGGCTATCTCAAAATTTTGTTTGGTAGTTTTTGGGGAAATGGTGGGCGTGGAAGAGGTGCTAGTTGCCTTCCAATCACTTTCGAATATTAAAAAGGGCACTAATAATTCCAATTTCCAATCGAAAGAGTCCTTTTTGAAATTTCTACGACAACGCGTTCTATAAAAACCTCATATAACCCCAGGGCATTAATAACAATCCTTGCCCTGAGGGCTATGGGGGGGATGTCATCCTCAAAGACCTAATTTCGAGAACTTTCAACTACGTTAAACGAAATGACTATCTTAAAACTTTGATTGGATGTGTTCGGGGACAAGATGGGCGAGAGAGGGGAATAATTTGCACTCTACTCACTTTCGAATATTAAAAGGGCACTGGTACATTGAACTTCAGATCGAATGAGTCTTTTTGGAAGTTTTTACGACAATGAGGTCGATAAAAAACCTTATATGCCCCCAGGGCAAAACTTACAACTCTTGTTCTGAGGGCTGTGGGCGAGTGTCCTCCTCAAAAATATAATTTGTATCTGGAAATCAACTACGCTCAACAAATGACTATCCAAAAGTTTTGATTGGATGTGTATTGGGAAAAAGTGGGCATGAGAAGGGGGTTAATTGCCCTCAAATCACAATCAAATATTAAAAAGGGCACTAGACCTTAGAATTTCCAATCGAATGAGCCCTTCAAGTTTCTATGACAAAGATTTCAACAAAAAAAATTATATGCCCCCAGGGCATAACTTATCAACCCTTGCCCTGAAGACTGTAGGGGGAGTGTCCTGCTCAAAAGATAATTTCCTGAACTTTAAACTGCGTGGAACAAAAGCCTATGTCAAAATTTTGATTGAATGAGTTTGGGGAATGGTGAGCGTGAGAGGTGTTATTTGCCTTCCAATCACTCTCGACTATTAAAAAGAGCACTAGCTATTTCAATTTCTAGTCGAATGAGCCTAATTTGAAGTTTCTACGAGACCGCGTTCAATAGAAACCTTATATGCTCACCGGGCATAACTTACCACCCTTGCCATGAGGGCTGGGGGGGGTTGTCATCCTCAAAGATCTACTTTCTAGAACTTTCAACTACGTTCAACAAAATGGATATCTTAAAATTTTGATATGTGTTTGTGGAAAAGGTGGGCGTGAGAGGGGGTTAGTTGCCCTCCAATCACTTTTGACTATTATTTATACAAATGGAATGTGCGTTGTCAGTTTAATATACATATTCTGATATTTGTTAATCAAGATGTTGGTATTATTTAATTTATAAAAGTTATAAAAGTAAAAACCTTTAATTTTTCTTCAGTAAAGTGCAAATTATGTTCTGACCTTGGGAAGGCATAGGGATTTTGAGCCCTACTCATGTTAATTTCTGCTCGTTTTGAGGTTGACTCGGTTATTTATTGTAATTTCTGTTCGTTTTGGGTTTATTTTATTTATCGATGCTGATTTAATTAATTTTTCAATTAATTTCCCTTAAACGCCTCTACTGCATGGCTAATATTCCAAATACCTATACTGCAATCCTGAATTCTAACCTGCCTTGGCAAGTGGATAGAACGATTTATAAGGCATCTATTGATATTTTAAAGAAAAGTCAAATTGATTAGTGTTTATTAATCCATGATGAAGCCATTTAAAAAAAGATGTTATTCATGATTTGTTTTGGAGAGTGCAGAAGAGAGTGGGAGTGAGCGTGAAGAACTGTTTTGGTAACGGCCTGCCTATATGTCTTAAACGGCTGGGGGAAAGTGACTCAAGTGCCTGTACTTCCCACAACCCATCAATAGAATAATGAGTTTAATTGGGATGATTGGTTTGTTATAACTAAAAAGAAGACTTGGTTACAGAGAAGGACAAAGGATTTTTAAACATCTGATGATACTTTTCAGAGAGTCATAGGGGTGAACGGATGAAATGGTAGTTCATATTCCCTGATACAAATTTTTGGAACTGGAACTTCTAAAAAAAAAGACTTTAGCGCAAAGAGCGAGGTATTGATGATGGGACAATCCCCCTCGTACATGTAATATTTTCTGTTCATTTTAATGTTTCTTCTTACTTTCAGTTGGAAATTTTTTTAAATTTATTTAATTACTGTGTGTTTTATTGTTTTTCAAATAACGTCAAAAAATCCAGCTCCTCCTCCATGAAAATTTCCTTCCCCCTCGAAAAGATCCTCTTACTTAACCCCCCCCTCCACCCAAAAGATAAGTCCCCGAAAAATATCTGTAGACTTCCCAATAGACAATACTATATGTTAATAATGGTCAAAGTTCATAGCTTGCAGTCCTTCCACGGGGGGGAGGGCTGTGGGGAGTCCATTAAATGTTTTAAGGGTGTTTCATCCGTTTTCCAAATATTGGGCAAAGGAAGCCCTAAGTGACGCTTTCTTATTGCCAAAATGGACCAAAGTCTGAGGATTAGTATTGGAGATGACGTGGTTGGAGCTTTGTGACCTCTAGAGACCCCTGGAGACAAAATTTGGCCCGAAATATTCAATTACACACTATCTCTAGTTTGGCCTTTTTAGTTATCATACAAAATCTGTTGATAGCCAAAGACAACTAAACATACAAAATTTGACCACGACTACCCAAACTGCACAACTTCACATGGAGGTCTTTTTCAATAGAAATTGAGTTCCTTCCTTTTTCTAATTTATCAAGATATGTATGGTTGTGCAAGTTTTCATTTCTAATAAAGAAAAAAATTATTGTTTGTGTCCTTTGTGCTTTAAATTTAACGAGAATTGAATCTACAGGAAATAAAGAAGCAAACGAAAAAACAATAAGAAAAATCACCCTTACAAAAATATTTTTAATTTCTTTTAAACAAAAAAGGATAAACAAGAGTAAAAAAAAAAAAAAAAATCAAAGTAGACATTCATAAAATACCATTAAAATAGTATCAGAAATCAATAAATTACGGTTTCAACTGAAAGTAAGGAGCAATATTAAAACTTCCAACAAATTGGAATAATTCTGTTAATTAGGTGGCTACCCTATTTTAAAGCCCCTCGTCTTTACGCTAAAGTAGCACTTTTCCCCCCTTTAAGAGGTATGAACAAAACAGAAGAGAAGGATTAATAATTCTTTTTCGTTTTAAAGTTGTTCTACGCTTTAATTGAAGAAAAAAATATTTTTATTCAATATGAGAACAATAAAACAATAAACAGTTCGTGGTAGCGAACTGTAAGTAAGGATTGATGCAGCTCAATAGTAGCCAAAACTCTAAAAAACAGAGTCATGATAATAATGGGTATATCAAAAGAATCGAATTCTGATGCTTGTTCAAAATATATAAAAGTCTTGAGGTTTAATATTACATGTCAAAAGTTATGAGCCTGATGCCCAAAAAAATCAGCAAGTTTTTAATAATGCCTTGAAATAAGGGTGGGGAGGCTCTTAAATCCAGACAAATTATAAGAGATTCTGAATATTCAGCAACTGGACTTAATAAAACCAAGCGAAAAAGAACCTTTCATTTTTTTTCCACATGGATGTCCTCTTGACATAAGATTCACAACCAATGCATCAAATTGATAAGCCAATTTCAGACACAAATCTTTGATTATTTGTTATGTCGGTGGCAAAAAAAAAAAATAAAAAATCTAGTGGATCTTTTTAAGTTGTTTAGAATGCTAATTTCAGCTAATTTTCTAGGGAGGGAAAGAATACAATTCGTTAGTCATTTTTAAACTTATTTACTCACTATACTCCTTTTTATCCACAAAAGATTTTATATACACCTTCTCAGTAACCCGTACTAAGTAAATTATAGTTAAAATATAAATAAAATTGCCAGTATTAGAGTTAAATGGTTGGCTTCTTTTTTTGTCTGGTCGCGTACCCCCTAATTTTTTTTTACCAGTTTGGGAACCACTGCCCTAGGGCATACTAATTTTGGTACTTTCCTAGGGAAGGAAAGGACACCATAGGATATGCTTACAAAAGGCACTTACTGTTTTAAGTTTAAATCAGATCAATTTTCCTTTCACGCCCCAAACGGAGAAAAACAAATGTTTTTTTTGGCACTGATCCCCTATTAGACCGTTCACCAAACAAATCAAAGCAGACACATTGAGTCCAATTTGTGAGAGGAGGTGAACTGCTCATTTACTACTTTTTCAGTTTAATAGAGCCCTCTTACACCACGAACTTGTCTGCATAAGTTCAGAAAATATAAATCGAAAATTGTTGTCGTTGTGGTTCCGGTATTTGTTTAGCCTTGTGTCGCATGATAAGGAGACATGTTAAGAAAACTAATTCTTACTTTAAAATTTGTATGATGATCCTAGTTCTTATATTATCTGATGGGAGAACCTTTATCATCAAGTCTTTCCTCTAAAATTCCTTCTTTTTTCAGCTTAAAAGAAAAATTCTCCAAAAAGTACCACATTGATATTCAATGCTCAGGTCTTTTTAAATTGACGCCTAATAAGTTCTTTTATAGATAGCGTTCATGCCGGTCTTTAGCGTTCATATTTTGATATTCGCCCTTCCCCACTGCTCTTTAAAAAAAAAAAGTATTAAAAAGACCGGCATGAACGCTATCTATAAATCAATTTATTTGGCGGCAGTTTATAGCGGCAATTTAAAAAGACTTGAGCATTGAATTTCAACGTGGTACTTTTAGAAACTTTTTCTTTTAAGCTGGAAAAAGGATTTCTAGAGGAAAGACTTGATGATAAAGGTTCTCCCGTTGGATAATATATGAACTAGGATCATTATACATATTTTAAAGTAAGAATTGTTTTCTTAACATGTCTCCTTATCATGCGACACAAGGCTAAACAAATACCGTGGTTCCTCATCCAATGCCAATCAAACGAAATTTGGGTTCTTCTTTGAATCCTGTTTTAGGGCAGCTCCAGCCCAAATATTAGGATAAACAAAGAAGTCTTTCAGTTTTTCAAAATTTCAGTAATCTTGGTCAAGGGATGTGAGTTAACATAAATTTGATCATTTGCTAGCCCCCTCCCTCTCAAATAAATCTTTTGGTCTATTTAGAATTGCAAACAAAATTAAGAATTTTCAAATTTCAAAATAATTCAGAAAGTAAAATTTTTAGGACATTTCAATATCACAACATATTGAAATGCTGTTGAATAGATAACTTTTTTTTTCATTTTCAAGTAACAAAACAATACTTTTCTCAAGTACTGACAAATGGAATTTCTAAGCAGACTAAAAAGACAACAGGGTTATGTTGTCTTTTTATATACTCCTTTTTATCAATAAATAAAGGGTTCTTTTTTTCATCAAAACCAGAGTAAATCAGAGAGCATCGTTTATAAACAAGAAAAGGAAACCCGTGAGCCATAAATTTGTTTTTTTTCAATTGATCCATGGTTCCTGTTTCTTTAGCCTTGTTATTCTTTTTATTTTTTTTTTCTTTTGTTGAACTATATGAAACAAATATAAACTAATTATATCTTGGTTTCTTGGGTAAATGTTATGTTGCTTCAAATCCTGATTATTATGCATTTCAGCTTTGGATATTGTGGAATTCTGTTTCCTTTGAAATTATCAATTTGAAAGGGATTTTACTGTTTTTCTTGCTCATGTAGTTTCACATAGGTGATTGGCTGAAAAAACAAGCTTTACCTACCGAAAAATGAAATTACCAGAAAACTATACAAAAACATCCAAAGTGCTAATTTAAATAATTTAAATTAGTTTAAGAAATTTTTAACAACCTATTTTAGGAAAAGCCTCTCGGCTTATGACTGCAATAAGACCTTCTGGCAAAATTGTGATATTTATTGTAAGAAGAATTAAAGGTGGTCCACATTGACTAATTCTCATACTTAAATTAGAACTTTGGATATTTTTGTAGTTTTCTGGTAATTCCCCTTTTTCGGCAAAATTCTCAATGGCAAGCAATGTTGTTTGGAAAAAGGTCCCCTCAATTTTATTCCACATAGAGGTCCTGCTGCACAAGATTCACAACCAATACATGAAATTTAAAATCCAATTTTAGACACAAATATCTTATTCTTTTTGGTCTTAGTGGCAAATAAAGGTAATCTAGTTAAAGCTTTCAAGCTGCTTAGAATACTAATTTTGGCCAATTTTCTAGGGAGAGAAAGTAAACCATAGGGTATGCTTACAAAGGAACTGCAGTTTTAATCTACTCGTCTTCCTTTTCACGCCCCAAAAAGAGTACAAAATTTTTTTTATGGGTACTGATACCCTCTTAAAAAGTTCACCAAATAAATCAAAACAGACATATTGAGTCCATTTTTGGGGAAGAGGGGATATGCTTTTTTTTCACTTTTTTCAGTACATAAGAACCCTCTTACACAATAACCCTGCCGGCGTAAGTTCAGAACATATAAATAAAAATTGTTGTCATTGAGGTTTCTCATGCAATGCCAATCAAAAATAAAATTTAGGTTCTACTTTGAATACTGTTTTGGGGTAGCTCCGGCAGAAATATTAGGAAAAAAACAAGTCTTTCAATTTTTCAAAATTTCGGTTACGTTGTTCAAGGGCTGTGAGTTAACAAAATTTAGATCAATTAAAGGCCCCCTCCCTCTCAAATAAATCTTGTGGTTTACTTAAAGCAAGCGAAAGAAATAAAACTTCTAAAAACTACAAACTATTTCAGAAAGAAATTTTTTTTAGCACATTTTAATATCAGAACACATTGAAATGTTGTATGGTAGATATCCATTTTCTTAATTTTTAATAAACAAAACATTTCCCAAGTACTGATAAATGAAATTTCCAAACAATTTAAAAAAAAAGCTTTTGGGTTTTTTCAAACATTTTAATCGGCAGCGCAATCGCGCTGCCTAAGTAAAGAACGATGTTGGCAAAATGTATTGTTTATTTTTTTCCATAACAGGGCACTTCGTATCGAAGGTGTTGTCGTAGAAACTTTGAAAAGGGCTCATTCAATTGGAAATTGGAGTGGCTAGAGCCCTTTTTAATAGTCGAAAGTGATTGGAGGGAAACAGTGTGTTATTCAGTCTGTTGGGCCAAAAAACTGGAAAGGTAAACCCCAAAAGAAGCAAGATAGGATAGCCTGGGACTACTTTTTCTTTGCAGTGTCTGTACAGTTTTTCTTTGCAGGGTCTGTACACTTTTACCATATTCATGGTTGAAAATTACCTCGCACTCAGGCACCTGATTGATATATAAAATATTTTCTCTTGTAAGCCAATTACTAACTAGTTTGAATTCTCGGGAGTTCCGCAGTAACCTATCCAGCCATATATCATTAGAAGTAGAGAGCAAAAATTTGTCCATTTCACCTACGGTGACATTAGTTAGTATAAATTCAGTGGTAAAAGTCATTTTTTGGGGAATAAATACGCTGATCAAAGTCATTTCACGATATAATCGTGGTATGATCAGAAAATAGTGCAGGATTTCTTTCGGACTTGCGGTATTATTTCGCAAGATGCGGCACAAGTGGCGACAGTGTCGGCTCATCCATGCCATCTATTTTTATCCATATTTTATTTGTGTTTGTAATTTAGAGAAAGCAGGGATTTCAAAATTATTTTAAACAAATTTTTAATTTGGAGTTTTTACAAAGTTTTTTGCAAAGTAAGTTTCATTTTCCAGTGCTTATTCCATGAATCAAGAAATAGTTAAATGCTCAGTCAGTTTTGTGGTAGCATTAAATAAAGAAAACCAGTTTTTTCAACTAAAAAGTAAGGAGGAACATTAGGGATGTTCTTTTACCCATTTTTGTACTAAGATCTTACATCTTTTGACAAAGAACGCTTAAAAGCGAAATCTTAGCACAAAGATCTCACATCTTATAGCGTTCTTTTGCAAACGTCTTTCATCTTACTGCTCTGATCAGCGGTCTAAGTACAATGATGAGTATATCATCAAAGTTCTATCATCATTGTTCTGTATGGCAGAAATATGGGGTTCTTTGCATTTTTTGCTAACATCAGTGAGCTGTAAGATCTTAGAACAAAATTGAGTTAAAAGAACGGAAATCTTTGCAGAAAGATGTGAGATTTTAGGTGTAAGATCACAGTGAAAAAAAGGCCCTATTAAAAAGTTTAAAATTAAAAGAAATTATTACGCATATGAGGAGGTCTGTTCCTTCCTCATCCTTAAAAACACTTCTCCCAAGTACTGACAAATGGAGTATCAAAGCAAATTGAGACAACTGTTTTTTTTTCCAACAAAACTAGAGTAAATCAGAGAGGGTCGTATATAAACAAGAAAAAGAAACACATTAGTCATAAATTTGTTTTTCTTCAATTGGTCAATAGTTTCCGCTTCTTTAGCCTTGTTATTCCTGTCATCTATTTTTCTTTTTGTGGAACTATATGAAAAAAAATGACAACTAATTATACCTTGCTTTCTTAGGTAAATGTTATGTTGCTTCGAATCCTGATTATTATGCATTTCAGCTTTGGGTATTGCGGAAATCTGAGATTATCAGTGTGATAGTTATTATATTTTTTTATGCTCACGTAATTCCACATTGGTGATTGCTGAAAAGACAAGCTTCACTTGCCAAAAAATGGAATTACCAGAAAACTAACAAAAATATACAATATACAAAAATATACAAAACTATACAAAATCGTGTGTAGTCAATAAATTGAGAGGTTTTTCTAGAATGGGTTATTAGATTCTAATACAGAGCTGATTTAAATGAAAATACTCTTTTGCACAAATTACGTTTAAATGATGTCTCACCTGTATGCACTTTTAAGCTTGTTCAGATACTCAAGTCAAGGCAAGCACTTCTTGCATACACCATATTTTAAATACTTTCTTTTAAATTATCTTTTAAATAATGTCTTAAATCATTTTTTATATAGTTTAACGAACTCTTTGGAGCTCATTCAAAAGCCTTGATTTGGACAAGCATTTCTTACATATATCACATTTGTTACAATCAAGCAAATTTGTATCACTAGTTTTCACAGGACAATGATGAAATTACTATAGAAACTAAACACAAAGAAAAACATTAAAAACATACCTGTTTAATGTAATACTAATTGGTAGGAAGAATTAAAATCACAAGCCACCGAGGATACAGCTTGTGTTAAAATAATCGTTTAAACTTTTGCAAGCACCGCCTGATGCCGGTAAAAATTGCACAAATAAGAAAGTTTTTTTTTTCTTTTACATACATCTAATTTCAAAAATTTCTCCCCTGTATGCAGTCTTTGATGGGTATTCAAAATGAAAACTTGCTTAAAACACTTGTAATATAAAAAAATGAATTGGCTATTCAGCCGTATGCACTCTTAGGTGCCTGTTCAAACTGCCGAGTTGAGAAAATCATTTTTTACATTTGTGGCATTTAGATACATTCTCATCTGTATGCACTGCTTAATGTGTGTTCAAATTTGCAGCGTGAGAAAAGGTCTTGTCACTTATGTCGAACTTAAACAGTTTTTCACCTGTATGCACTCTGATGCTGATTCAAATTTCCTGCATGAAAACCACTTTTGCCACAAACATCACAAACAAAGTTTCTCAACTGTATGCATTCTTAAATGGCTTTTCAAATTTGATGCTTGAGAAAAGGTTTTGTCACATACATCACACTTAAACGGTTTTTCACCCATATGTATTCTTTGGTGCAGGTTCAAATTTCCTGCATGAGAAAGCCTCTTGTCACAAACATCACACTTAAGTATTTTACACTTTAACGGTTTTTCACCCGTGTGTTTTCGTTTATGTGAGTTCAAATTTTGTGCCAGAGTAAAGGTCTTGTCACATTCATCTCATTTAAACTGTTTTTCACCCGTATGGATTCTTTGGTGCTGGTTCAAATTTCCTGCATGAGAAAAGGTCTTGTCACAAACATCACACTTAATTGTTTTACACTTTAAGCGTTTTTCACCCATATGTAATCTTTTATGTAGGTTCAAATTCTGTGCCAGAGAAAAGGTCTTGTCACATTCATCACATTTAAACGGTTTTTCCCCTGTATGCACTCTTTGGTGCCGGATAAAATTATGCATTCGAGAAAATATCTTGTCACATACATCACACTTAAACAGTTTTTCACCCATATGAATTCTTTGGTGCTGGTTCAAATTTCCTGCTTGAGAAAAGGTCTTGTCACATACATCACATTTAAACGGTTTTTCACCCGTATATATTCTTTGGTGCTGGTTCAAACTTCCTGCATGAGAAAAGGTCTTGTCACATATGTCACATTTAAATGGTTTTTCACCCGTATGTATTCTTTGGTGCTGGTTCAAACTTCCTGCATGAGAAAAGGTCTTGTCACAAACATCACACTTAAGTGTTTTACACTTTAATGGTTTTTCATCCGTATGTAATCTTTTATGTGTGTTCAAATTTCGTGCAAGAGAAAAGGTCTTGTCGCATTCATCACATTTAAACGGTTTTTCACCCACATGTATTCTTTGGTGCTGGTTCAAATTTCGTGAATGAGAAAAGGTCTTGTCACAAACATAAAATTAAGTTTTTTACACTTTAACAGTTTTTCACCCATATGTAATCTTTTATGTATGTTCAAATTTTGCACCAGAGAAGAGGTCTTGTCACATTCATCACATTTAAACGGTTTTTCCCCTGTATGCACTCTTTTGTGCATGATAAAATTTTGCATTAGAGAAAATATCTTGTCACATACATCACACTTTAACGGTTTTTCACCCGTATGCATTCTTTGGTGCTGGTTCAAATTTCCTGCATGAGAAAAGCTCTTGTCTCAAACATCACAATTAATCGGTTTTTCACCAGTATGCATTCTTTGGTGCTTATTCAAACTTCCTGCATGAGAGAAGTTCTTGTCACATACATCACATTTAAATGGTTTTTCACCGGTATGTATTCTTTGATGCTGGTTCAAATTTGCTGCATGAGAAAAAGTCTTGTCACAAACATCACACTTAAGTGTTTTACACTTTAATAATTTTTCACCCGTATATAATCTTTTATGTGTGTTCAAATTTTGTGCTAGAGAGAATGTCTTGTCACATTCATCATATTTAAACAGTTTTTCACCTGTATGCACTCTTTTGTGCCAGATAAAATCATGCATTCGAGAAAATATCTTATCACATACCTCACATAGATATGTTTTTTTCTCTTTATGAGTTCTTTGTGATCTTTCTAATTTTCTATACTCTTTACTTTGCAGGGAACTTTTCAAACCTGTTTTCTGTTTTTTTAAGCCTTTTCCTTCAGATTCTGATTCACATCCATTTGAGAAACTGCTCGTAGATGGATTCCTCGAAATAAATAGTGACGTATTTCCCTGTAAGTTTAGTCCAGATATGTGTTTTAAAAAGTGACCTAAAAATTATAGTTTTATTAAGTGTCTTCATAAAAAATATTTGTTTTCAAAACTATAAAAATTTAAGAAGAATAAAAAAGAATAAAATATAAAATCAAAACTAAAAAACCTAAAAAAAAAGAATCAAAATATAACTACTGAAAAAAACGAAAAAAAATATACAAATATGGTAAAAGCCTACCGATTTGAGAAAAAAAAAAAACAAAAAGTATATAATTCTATGTGTTTTAATAAAAAATTTTATTTTTTTTACCTATTTTCTCCCACGTGGCGTTGCTTATATTAGCTTTTAAAATTAGTTATTCTAATTTAACAAAAGAGCGAAAATGAAATCTTAAACGATCAAAAAGTATAAGGAGGGGTAAATTAAACCAGAAGTGAAGGGTACGAAAAATTACAACCAATACTGGTAATTATTGTAACTAAAAGAGGAAGAGCTAGCAGAATGAAAAAGGATAATTTAAAGCAAACATTTTTTGGGTAGTCGCAAAGCTTTGGATAAAAAAACAACGGTCACATTTTCCTCAGGCTTAAAAAAAAAGTTCAAATAGGGATAAATCTTTTCAATAGACAGTGAAAAAAAATGACTAAAGTTACAGATATTTTGGTCAAACACACAGTGACTCAGTCATCAGCAAATAACCAGTATTTTTTGTCATCATTTTTCACTTTCTATTAAAATGATTTTTTCCCATTTGAACTGTTACCTGTAAGACCTGATGAAAACGTGACTTTCGTGTTGTTTTTTTCATCCAAAGTGACTAGCTATGTTCTTTTAGATATATATTTAAAACAGTTCGTTCTAAAAACAAACGAAAAAACTTTTGACTTCATCTGCACAAAATGAATTATAAGGAGAAATATAAACTATAAATCAGGATTGTAAAATTTACATAGAGATGTAGTTTTTAATGTTTATTATCAAGCCTTTTGAAAAATAATAAACGCACCAAACTCCTTTTAAGTGAAAACTTATAAATGTTAATGATATACAACAAAAACGGTTTGGCAAACATCTGCACATTAGAATAAGATAAAACAAAAATTCCATCTTAACCCTCTCGCGGGCGCTGGTTGGTTTTGAGGACACTTAATTGTAACCCCCTCTTTACCCAAAACTAAGCTTTTAACATATGTTTCCTGGTGTCAGCTGATTGCCGACTCTTCCAAAAACGTCCCTGAAGAGTCGTCTACTGGATAAGCTGTGCTTTCTTCCTGCCATTTTAGCAGAAAATTGTAATTTGAGTTTTATCAAGGATTTGCAAGGTAACTCCACTTTTTCTTTATTTTATAGACATTATCGCTGACCTGGGAAATTCGGGAATTTTTTTTTCAGAGAATTCGTACCCTTAGAAGTGTCAAAGTTATTTTTTCAACTTCTGAAAATTTCATATAGTTGAGCCATCTATTTTCATTCTGTCCCCACATGAGGACATTGCCCATTAGCGCCAGCTTTCTGTATAGTTTTCCTTCCGTATAGTTTCCGTAGGTAACACTAGTAAATCTACTGTTGCCATAGGTAACACTACTGTTCATTTGTCCCCGCTTGTACCTTGTGCTCGCAAACTAGTAAAGCTTCTGTTCTTTACAGATGAGTCGGCGAAAAATCAGGAATGATGAAGAAATTATGAAAATCATGTTTGAAGACGATAGTGACAATGGAATTGATTCAGACCAATCAGATCTTTCCTCCGACAAATAAGATGGCAGAGATCTCACTTGGCAGCCTTCATGTGAAGAAGAGGACGTCCAACTTGCTACCGGATCGAGCCCAGCGGCTAGAGATACGCAAGAGAGAGCTACAGACGAAGACAGTGTAGACCAAGAGGTAGCGGAACCTGATCGAACGGAACCGTTTCTCCAGCGTGTTGCTAGAACTTATGCGAAGAAAAGGAAAAGCCCAAGCATGGAGCCCAATAGTTCTGCTTCTTTTGCGACGTCGCAAGCAGACCCTGCTGTCAACAGTTCAGTTTCAGATGGAAGATCACAGACCACTCCTTCACAGTCTAACAGTGGGATTGCAGCCAAAACCAAAGTTCCACGAGACAACCCGAAGTCTAAACCGGTCAAGGCCAGACGACGTATTTGGAGAGCCAATGTCGATAATCCTCTAGCAGAGTCGGTTCCTTCGTTCACCAGTGATGGTTGGGTCTTGCTTAATCTCAGCAACGAGTCGGATCCTGTCGATTTCTTTGAGGGACTTCTTTAAGACGAAATTCTTGCAATGGTCGTCAGGGAGTCTAACGCTTACTTATTGTCAAAAAAGGGTATGAGTTGAATTTGACATCAGCAGAACTACGCATCTATGTTGGATGCCTTCTGATAACGAGCTATGTTCGATACCCAAGAGTTGAAAACTACTGGTCAAATAGCCTGAGGCTACCTCAGATTGCTGATTATATTTCAAGCAAAAGGTTCAAAAAGATCAGAGAATGTTTACATTTCACTACTCAACAAAGTAACCCTGATGGTGACAAATACTACAAGATCCGCCCATTTTTGGAGATTGCGCAACTCTTTCAAAGCAGCACTGACCGATGAAGAATACAGTTCAATACACGAGATGATGGTCGCCTTCAAGGGAAGAAGCAGCCTCAAGTAGTATATGGCATCTAAACCAACTAAGTGGGGTTTAAAAATTTGGGTTCGGGCTGGAGTGTCTGAATATGTGTATGATTTTGAGCCATATCAAGGCAGCGGTCCCAACCGCAACCCACCAGTGTACGGGTTAGGAGCAGACATGGTTGTGAAACTCACTCGTGGCCTCGAAAACACAAACGTTAAAGTGCATTTCGACAACTATTTTACCTCGGTATCTCTGGTGGAAGCCTTAGCAAAGGAAAAGATTTATAGTGTTGGAACCCTTCGCGCAAATCGACTTGGAGATGCTGCACCTAAGCTAATAACAGAAGTCGAAATGAAAAAGGAAAAGTGAGGAACCTCTTTTGCTACGTCTTTTACTCGTTTGCTACGTCTGCTGAAGGAGTGATGGTTTTACGCAGGAAAGACAACAATCTCATAAATATTTGTTCATCCTTCGCTGGTTATGCCCCAACTGACAGTGTCCAGAGATGGTGCAGCACAGTAAAATCGAAAGTAGCGGTTGTAAGGCCATACGCAGTGAAGGATTACAAAAGTGTATGGGAGGCGTGGATTTGATGGATTCGCTGACTTCACTTTACAAAAACGACTTACGAAACAAACATGGGTACATGCGCCTTTTCCACCATTTCCTTGATGTTGCTGTTGTCAACGCTTAGATTCTCTAAAGAAAAACCTGCCCTGTCGGCACACTTGATCTCCTCCATTTCAAAGGGTCTGTTGCAGTAGCTATGACGAACAAAGGAATGGTGCGGATGAGGACAAGCCCTGGTTGGCCTTCAAAAATCGGCTTTGTCAAGAAAAGGACTGTCATTGCTGTCCCAAACGAGATTTAACTTGATGGTCTGAGTGGCCATTGGCCTGGCAAGTCCGACAAAAATAACGCTTCTCGATGCCAGGACAAGAACTGCACGAGTGAAACGAGATTCCTCTGCAAAATATGCAAAGTCGCATTGTGCCCTGAATGTTTCGAGAACTTTCACAGTGTCCGATAAGCCTTTCGAAAGAGTGTTTTCTGGGCGGCGTCCCCATATGTGGACAGTAGCATATTTTACCTTTTTATCCTTTTTTGTCAGTTTCTGAATACATATATGAAATCTACGTATTTTTCTACATAGGAAAGAACTTTGTCCTGTCAGTTTATCTCAAAAATTGGAAATTCGCCCGTAAGAGGGTTAAGATTGAGTCCCTGTGTCCTATTTTTGTCCAATAGAATATTATCCAATATATTTCAATCAACAAAAAAAACAATGTTTCAGATGTACCTTCATTGTTAAGACATTTGAGTTCCGATTCCTCGGTGACGCATTCAAATTTACATGGTCCTGAAATACTGGGTAAATTTAGTAAGGAAACATCTTCACGTTTTGGTGAGAAACAATTCTTTGGAAAATGAAAGGCCTTCTCACTGTCACATGGTAAACCATCTTCAACTTCTAAAATAAGTTTCAGATTAAACAAACATAGAAAAAGTTAACAGTAAACCTTATTAAACAAATCTTTTTCTTTTTAGCTATGTGTAAAAATGTAGATATATAGTCATTATATATCTTATATAATGAATATATATCTTAGGCAGCGCAATATCGTTGCCAAAGTAAAGAACGACGTTGGCACAATGTATGATTTATTTATTGAATTGTTTTAGACCAGGGCACTTTGTATAGAAAGATTTGTCGTAGAAACTTCAAAAATGGCTCATTCGTTTGGAATTTTACAGAGCTAGTGCCCTTTTTAATACTCAAGAGTGATTAGAGGGCAACCAGCCAGCCCCCCACCCATCCTTTCCCCCTACCACATCCAATCAAAAATTTGAGATAGCCATTTCGTTCAGCGTAGTTGGAATTTCCGGAATTCCCCCCCCCCCAAAGCTCCCATTCCATAAGTTGTAAGTTATGCCCTAGGGACATATGTTTTAATAGTAAGAATAGTCATGTAAACTTTGGAGGTGGCTCCTTGGATTGCCATTGGCACTAGAAGTTCTAGTTCTAGTTCTAGACATTAACACAGAACCGGTCACAAAAAGACCTTTGAGGTTAGCTGCCAAAAAGGCTGGATTAGCAATAAGAACGTGTTTTTACAATTATTTTTCTGTCATCTCAATGAATCGTCTTGTTTTACCTCACTTTTTATCAGGCTTGGTTTAACTTCGCTGAAGTAAGGATGCTGGGACTGTTTTGAAAAATCTTGCATTTTAGTTTTATTGGTCACATATTGTTGTCTTTCTTCTTTTATAAATTTTTGTCTTGCTGAGGAACGAAATATTCATAATATTCACTGTCTTACAAAAAAAATTCCCTATTGTTCTTCTTATTTTTGTTGTTTGAGAATAACAGTGACCGGAGGGCAGCTACCCCCCCCCCTCCACACACGTCGTAATGTTCCGAAATGCATTCAATTAAAATTTTGAGTTAATAAATTTACCTAAAATAGTCCACAGATCATATAAAAAGGCTGTTGTGGTTGCAAAGAACCCCAAGAGCCTGAGGGCAATGGTTTTAACTTATACCTCGGGAGCATTTAAGGTTCTTATGGAAAGGATGCTTGCATAAACTTTAGAAGAGTCTCATTTGGTTGAAAATTAGAAGTTATAGTTCCTTTTTAAGAATCAAAAGTGATGTGAAAGCAACTAGCCCGCTCCCCAACGCCCATCATTTCCACAAAGACATCCGATCAAAAGTTGGTGATAGCAATTAGGTTCATAGTAGTTAAGGGTTGGAAAATTATGTCTTTGAGGAAGACATCCCCACCCTTAGAGCTTTCAGGGCAAGGGTTGTAAGTTATTCCCTGAGGGCATATAAGGTTTTTTCTATAGAAAGTGTGGTCGTGTAAACTTTAAAGGGGGGCTCATTAGATTGATAATCAGACACTATAGCGCCGTTTATAAGAATAACAGTAGTCGGAGCACAACTAATCCCACTCTCCCACACACAGACGTCGTGTTTTCCCAATATGCATCTAATAGAAATTTCGAAATAGCCATTTTATTTCTGAAACCAAATATCATTTGGAGTTGAAAAAAATTTGGAGTTGAAAAAAAAAATTGGAGATGAAAAAAAACAGAGCCTGGGGGAAATGGTCTTAAGTTATTCCACTGGAATATTTGAGGTTTTTATGCAAGGGATGGTTGCATAAATTTTAGAGGAGGCTCATTTGATAGAAAATCGGAAGTTCTGGTTCTTTTCTAAGAGTCGAAAGTGATAGAAGGCGGCTAGCCCCTCCCTCCACTACCCCTCTTTTCACCAAACGAATCTTAATGAAATTGCGAGATAGTAATTTTGTTTTAAATAGTCCAAAGAAGATATAACAATGCCTCTAGGGTTGAACAACCACCCAGTGTCCTGAGGATAGTTATGCCCTAGGGGCATATAAGATTTTTTATGGAAAAAGTTTTTGTTTAAATTTCAGATGAGACTCATTTGATTTGAAATTGGCAGTTATAGTGCCCTTTTTAAGTCAAGCAGTTCGAGAACAACAAGCCCCACACCACGCTCATCATTTCCCCAAAAACATCTGATAAAATTTGAAGATAGCAGTTTTGTTCATCGTAGTTGAAGGGTCCAAAAATTATATTTTAGAGGAAGACACCCCCTCCTCCCAGAGCTGTCAGAGCAAAAGTTGTAAGTTATGCCCTAGGGGCATACAAGTTTTTATATTGGCAAGGTGGTCATATATACTTCGGAGAGAGCTCATTTGATTGGTAATCAGAATTTCTAGTGCTCTTTTTAATAGTCAAAGTGATCAGAGGGCAGCTACCTCCCCCCCCCACCCCACAGCCAAATTTTCCCAAAATGCATCCGGTAGAAATTTTGAGACAGTTATTTTATTCAAAATAGTCCAAAGATCATATAACAAGGCTGTTGAGGTTGATATAAACCACCAGAGCCCGGGGTGATGGTTGTAAGTTATGCCCCGAGGACATTCTTGGTTTTTATAGAAGAGAAGGTTGTTTGAAAATAGAGGAGCCTTAATTGGTTGAAAATTGGTAGTTCTAGTTCCCTTTTAAGAGTCAAAAGCAATGGAGAGCGACAAGCCTCCCGCCCTGACAACCCTTCTTTTCATCAAACAAATCAGATTGAAACTATGAGATAGAGCGTTTGTTCAAAATAGTCCAAAGAATAATTAACAATGCCTCCAGGGTTGACATATCCCCCTAGAGCCCCGGGGATAGGGTTGTAAGTTATGCCCTTGGGCAAATACGGATTTTATGGAATGGTTGGTCTATAAACTTCAGATGGTGCTCATTTGATTTGAAATTGGAAGTTATGGCAAGCACGTACGCGGGGGGGCGGGGGGACTCCGGCCCCCCACCCCCCAAATCTCATGATTCTTTTTATTTTCCCTTAATTTTCTGATAATTCTCACCGAATAAAAGATAGTGGCAAATTAGTGATCTAGACATTATGTGTTAACCGTTTTCGATTATTTGTCAGCCTGTAATTACCCGATTGGGTCACCAGCATAGTATTAATCCATTTCCTGTCCAAATTTTTTAAGCTAACTGTTAGTTTTAAACGATCATCTGTTCGTGGGTGGTCCTTCCCTAGGGAATAAATCAGTCATTCTTGCAATTAAACCCAGGCCTTTGCTCTTGCAGTTGACAGTCTAAAACCAAGTGTTGCTAAAGATAGGACAAGTGTGATATGTCGAAAAAACAACAGAGTATTCTCCAACTTTGGAGTAAAAAACGACAAATTAGTGAGGTTTACTCGGAAAAAAGTGGCAATGGTGATCAGCTGAACATTGCAGTTGCGACTGAGCCTTTGACTTCAGCTCAAGAATCAAAACCAAATAATGAGGTAGTAGCAGACAAACGTGATGAAATAAATATTGAAGTTGAGCTTGACATTGGAACCTTTTTTGAAAGAAGAGGTTCGGCTTCCGATGAAACAAAGTATAATTTACTTAAAAGGCACTTTAAGCCAAACAAGAACTATCCTTTTCCAGTTCATGTCACAGGTTCAAAAACAAGAAAGTTTCAAGTTAGTTGGATGGATAAGTACGCTTGGCTAGTATTTTCTTCAGTGAAAAAAGGGTGTTTCTGCAAATACTGTGCTTTGTTTGCTTGTGATCAAGCTGAGAGGGGGTCTCACCAAAAATTAGCGCAGCTTGTCATGGAGCCTCACGTAAATTAGAAAATGTCCTGGAAGACTTTTCTAAACATCAGTCAAACTTTTATTATAAGGGCGCAGTCGTTTGGGGGGAAAGTTTTCTGGCAACAGTGAGCAGGCAAAAGTCCTCTATAGTGGAAGTCTTGAATACTCGGAAAAGAGATGAAATAGAAATAAACAGCAAAAGGCTTCGTCTCATCACAGAAACAATACTGTTGTGTGGACGGCAAGGACTTGCAATGTGTGGGGATGAGGATTCGGGGAAATTAACCTTTGTAGAGCCTGTAAAAACAATGGAAAGTCTTAGGACCGTGCTACGCTATCGGATGAAAGACGAAATCGGAAGAACAAAGAAATATAATGTTAAAAGATAAGCTGCAGTGAAATTAAAACGAGTCAAAAACGAAAATGAAAAACAAAAAAACTACGCGTTACTGAAAAAATGTCTCAAACATGATTGAGGAACAAAAAAAATATGTAATTGAAAGATAAAAGGAAGCGAGAATTGCTACGAGACAAAAACAAAACTGAAGAGCAAAAAATATACGGTTACAAGACGTGGGACAACGTCATGACTTCGGGGAAATTAACCTTTGTAGAGCCTGTAAAAAACAATGGAAAGTCTTAGGACCGTGCTACGCTATCGGATGAAAGACGAAATCGGAAGAACAAAGAAATATACTGTTAAAAGATAAGCTGCAGTGAAATTAAAAAGAGTCAAAAGCGAAAATGAAGAACAAAAAAACTACTCATTACTTAAAAAATGTCTCAAATATGACTGAGGAATAAAGAAATGTGTAGTTGAAAGGTAAGAGGAAGCGAAAATTACAACGAGCCAAAAACAAAACTGAAGAGCAAAAAATATACGGTTACAAGACGTAGGACAAAAAGGATCAGAACAAATTGAAAATAAAACTAAAGAGCAAACAATTGTGTGGTTAGAAGATAAAGCACAGGAAAAATCAGAAAGTGTTAAAAATGAAATTGAAAAACAAAGAATTGTACTGTTAAAAGGCAAGTGAAAGCGTCTTTGGGGAAATGATGAGTGTGGGTGGGGGGGAATGGTTGGGGTTGGGGGGACTCTTGAAAAGGGTATTATTTTTATTTTCAATTTGTTCTGATCCTTGTTGTCCCATGTCTTGTAACCGTATATTTTTTGCTCTTCAGTTTTGTTTTTGTCTCGTAGCAATTCTTGCTTCCTCTTATCTTTCAATTACATATTTTTTTATTCCTCAATCATATTTGAGACATTTTTTTAAGTAACGCGTAATTTTTTTGTTCTTCATTTTCGTTTTTGACTCGTTTTAATTTCACTGCAGCTTATCTTTTAACACTATATTTCTTTGTTCTTCAGTTTGTTCTACCACATATTTTTTCAATCCCTTTTCCTTAGTTGCTTGGATTGTTTCTTGTGTATCTTTATATGCGTCGAAAGTACTAAAAATGATAAAATTTGCAAATAAATATGACGTTATTCATATGAGTTTTTTTCCGAAATGAAGGCTCTTAACGTGCTTTCTCAAACTTCTGACCTGTCTTTTTTCACGCAAGAGAATCTCAAGATGCCCCCGCCTCCCTCGCAAAAAAATATGGAGCCGTTCTCGGGAAAAATTTAAACATACATACATGCATAAATAAATAAAAATTATTTCTCGTTTATAAACATAAAAAAAAATAATTGAATATAAATTTACATCTCCAAATATGAATACATAAAACTGTGAATTCTTCTACATTCTGTCAGAAAATCTTATTTCTTTCTGTCTTCACTTCCAATCGGCATAACTGCTGAACTGTTTTATCTATTTCTGATTCATTGTTGATATCAGGTAGTATTTTATTAGTTTTAGCAAAAAAAAATGAACTCTCTCCAGGAAAAAAAAACTTACAGGGATTATTAAGAATGTTTAACAATTAAAAAAATTGGGATTATTTTGATGGTAGTATGAGGCCCTTTCAAACAAAGGACCCGATTGGACCCAATCGCCCTTATCCTGCTCTGGTTGAGAGAATTTGAATTTTATTAATTTTTGATTGAATTATGATGGGATTTTATGAGTGTTTGCTTTGTTTTTATTTACTGTTGTTTTCTTTTATAGTTAATAAAAACTAAAACTATTTTTTAATGGTAATTTTCTTCTTTAGAAATTTATTCCTTTTGGGACAGAGATTCAATTCTAAAATGGAGATTTGGCAAAACTGCATATTCAAACCAAATATGAATTCTTCTAAATGAATTCTTCTTATAAAACTGAGAATTCTTCTACATTCTGTCAGAAAATCTTATTTCTTTGCGTCTTCACTTCCAATCGGCATACCTGCTGAACCATTTTATCTATTTCTGATTCATTGTTGATATCAGGTTGTTTTTTTTTTTTAGCTTAAAAAAAATGAACTCTCTCCAGGAGTAAAACTTACAGGAATTATTAAGGGTGTTTAACAATTAAAAAAATTGGGATTATTTTGATGGTAGAATGAGGCCCTTTCAAACAAAGGACCCGATTGGACCCAATCGCCCTTATCCTGCTCTGGTTGAGAGAGTTTGAATTCTATTGATTTTTGGTTGTATTATGATGGGATTTTATGAGTGTGCTTTGTTTTTATTTACTGTTGTTTTCTTTTATAGTTAATAAAACTAAAACTATTTTTTAAGGGTAACTTTCTTCCTTAGAAATTTATTCCTTTTGGGACAGAGCCCTCCTCAGGAAGATTCAATTCTAAAATTGGGATTTGGCAAAACTGCATATTCAAACCTCACTAAATTTAAAGCACAAAGAAAACCAAATAACAATTTTATGACTAAGAAATGAAAACTTGCACAATCATACATATCTTAATAAATTAGAAAAAAGAGGGAATTATGGTAGTTATGGTAGTCGATACTTAATTTTGAATGTTTAGTTGTCACTGAGAATCAACAGATTTTGTATGACAACTAAAAAATCCAAAATAGAGATAAAATGTAATTGAATATAGTGGGTCCTAAATAGTCACCAGGAGAGGTCTTAACGGTCCAACTAGGCTACTTCCAATGCTATTCCTCAGGCCTTGGTCCATTTTGGCGATTAAAAATATCATTTCATAACTTTATTGCGAAGATCAAAGAAGGAGAAATACAACACATGAATCAATAAAGGTAGTGAGTCTTTGGCAACTCCCTTATTTCGTATAGAAGGATTAATAAATAAATATTTCATGGAAGGTAGGCTTGCGAGGCAGTTTAATTTATTAGTTCTTTCTACAGATGTTCAAGACGAATATAGTTTCGCTACAAACAAGAGTTTGGATACTGTCCCCTTCCTTAACAGTAAATAAAAACCAAATGCCTACTGCGTCATTGGCGCTTAACTGAAACGAATTATATTACAAATATTTTCTTTTCCAGTTCTTACAGCATTGAAATAAAAATAATATTACAGTGAAATAAATTCTTCAACTGATGTATCTTTCAACAATTAATATCATTATACATTAAATATTTAATTTCATGTTGTTTATACTTTCTAAGACTGTTAAAGACGCATCTAGTTTTCAGTAAAGGGCCAATGACGCAGTAGGTTTTAGACTTTTACAGTGAGAGAAGTAGGCGATACCCAAATTCTTATTTGTAGCGATTTTTGTTCGTTTCAAGCTTGATTTGCATATTCAATTTAAATTTCACTCGTTTTAAGATTTATTTATTCATTTAAATTAATATCAATTGTATGTTTGTTTGCATTGATTGTTTATTCTGTTGTTTTAAGCTTCATTTATACTTCAATAGCAAAATATGTTTTTTTCGTTTTTAACATGATTTTCATATTCAATCAGAAAAACTTATTTTTGGGAAAGTTTGTTTTAACTAATCTTTGTTCGCTTTTGATTGCAAAAAGTTTCAAGTTTCTAAAAATTCCTTATTTTAAAATCAAACTAAAAAAAATCGAATGTTTATCAAAGTATCAAAACTGGTATCAGAGTGAAAAAATGGGTTTGTGTCAATCTCGGAGTTTTTTTAATCTGATGGTTGAATTATTTTTGACGAAATGGCTGTCTCAAAATTTTTATCGGATGGATTGGGGGAAAAAGGGCATAAGAGGGCCTCGGAGAGAAAAATAAATGGAGTGTGGGGGGAGGCTAACTGCCCTCCGATCGCTTTTTACTCTTAAGAAATGAATTACAACTTTCAATTTACAATCATATTAACCCTCTATGAAGTTTATACGAGCATCCCTTCCATAACAACCATATGTGCCCCCAGGGCAACACTTACAACGCCTACCCCTAGGCCCCGGGGGGGGGGGAATGACACCGGAGCTATTGTTATCTAATTTTTGAACAGTTTTTTAAGCACTGGCTATCTCAAAAGTATAAGCGGGTTGGTTTGGGGAAAAATGGGTATGGGGTGGGGGCTAGTTGCCCTTAAATCGCTTGATTCTTAAAAAGTGAACTGGAACTTTCAATTTCTAATTAAATGACCCCTCTATGAAGTTTTTGCGAGAATCCCTTTCATAAGAACCATCTAGGCTACCTCCATCTAGGCATACGCCTTAGGGCATAACTTACAACGCCTGTCCCCTGTCCCTGGAGGGTTGTATCGACAGCTGAGTTTTTGTTATCGGATTTTGTTTAACTTAATGGCTATCTTAAAATTTTTATGGGATACATTAGGGAAAAAGAGGCGTGGGGGGGGGGCTAGTTGACCTCCAATCCCTTTTGACTCTCAAAAACTGAACTAGAACTTTCAATTTCAAATCAAATGAGCCTTCTCTGAAGTTTTTACGAACATTCCTCCCATAAGAACCATATATTCCCAGTAGAACCCCCTCATGAGCTACAGAACAAACACCGTGCTGCCATCTATGATTGAGTCTAATGCTGACAGTACGATTGAGTCTTCCATTGAATCATAATGTAAAAGTGTTATTTTGTCTTGTAGTGATTTAATGAGAAATTAAATGAACTTGAACTTGAACATAATTTATGCATGTTTTTATGGTTTTTGTCACTGAGAATGAAAAAACAGGATTTTTCTCATTTTAATGTATTTTCATGGTCGATTTATCTGTTGTTGTTCGTCCAGGTATAATGACACTGGGGGGTGATTTACATAATCGCTAGGGGGAATGTATTGATCTAGGACTCGACTAGGACAAGTGAATTTCTGAGAACTTGATTTACATAATCGCTAGGGGGAATGTATTGATCCAGGACTCGACTAGGACAAGTGAATTTCCGAGAACTTGATTTACATAATCCCTAGGTTCGGTTAGGATCCTGTACCCGACGAGTACATAATTTATGCATGTTTTTATGGTTTTTGT
This sequence comes from Artemia sp. Qi Xiang Cuo, assembly GCF_049724085.1. NCBI lineage: Eukaryota > Metazoa > Arthropoda > Branchiopoda > Anostraca > Artemiidae > Artemia > Artemia sp. Qi Xiang Cuo. Next base: position 58,370,428 of record NC_142803.1, read on the forward strand.
CACTGAGAATGAAAAAACAGGATTTTTCTCACTTTGATGTATTTTCATGGATTATCGATCGAGTCTAATGGATGATGTCAAGGTCGATTTATTTCTTGTTCATCCAGGTGTAATGACACTGGTGGGTGATTTACATAATCCTTAGGGGGAATGTATTGATCTAGGACAAGAGGTGGAAGTGAATTTCCGAGAACTTAATTTACATAATCACTAGGGGGAATGTATTGATCCAGGACTCGACTAGGACAAGTGAATTTCAGAAACATTGATTTACATAATCGCTGGGGAGAATGTTTTGATTCGATAACGGGAAACAGGATCACGTGTCTCCTTCTAAGCCAATCAGAGAGTCGGTTACATCTCATTCTAAGCCAACCAGAGAGTCGGTTACATATGGTTTCCCAATAAATTACAAATCGCCCGTGAGATTTCGTATATAACGGACATGCGTTGTGATTAAACATTAAGAAAGTTCCAAGACACAATGGATAGAGCATCTGAAATTATTAATGAGCTAGAAACCTTGGCTACAACGATTTACAATGTGAGTTCTGTTTAGTAAATTTTCATAAAAAGACTAACCAAGAACTAACCTGACAAGTATGTGTCCAATAAGAGAGTCATTCATACTCCTGCCATTTACCCGTGCCCCAGCCATTTAAACATTTGCCTCTCAATTACTTGGACTATCTGTCTTGGCTTTTCTTTGTCTACAATTACCCAGCCCAGTCTTGATGCAACCTATTGTCCAAAATACTTGATATATTCAATTCAACCCCCCCCCACAATACAAACTCCACTATATGATGTTTATACTCGCTAGGAAGCTTAAAATGTGTTCTTTTTTACCTTGTAAACCTAACCCCCCCCCTCCACACCCCTCTCAGTTTATGACTTTGAGTTCTTTCATTAGAAATAATTTTGTTTTTGACAAATTTATTCTTTCTGTAAGCCTATCTAAAAGTGACTTCCGTCAATCCCTTAGCTATTAATATACCATTTCCATTTAAGCCGCAGTTAACTTGACTTAAAAATATTTCCGCAATGATTTAAACAGGCGATAATTAGCTGACACCCCACAATTGCACTTCCTGCTTGTTAATCCTTTACGTTAGCGACTTAACCAAAAGGTTTCACAGATAAAAAGGATACTTTTTCCAATCGAATTAAAACAGTTTAAAGCAAAAAGAGATTGCGATAATTAAGCTTGTGGGTTCTTAACCTGTATGGAATTAAATAAACGACTTATTTCCAAAATTATGGTTTAACAATAATTTTTTAGGACATTATGTAATAAAGGGGGGGGAGGGGCAATGACTCAATTCTAACACCTTCATTGTAAAATGAAAACAAAGTGTTTTTTCGCGTGAAAAGTAAGGGGCCGGGATTTCTATGAAAAAGAAGACATAACTTTATTATGCGTAAATTGAATAGCATTTGATTTCAAAGCATAGTTCATTTCTCGTAAAATTTTACTTTTTGCTTTACTGAAAATGGGGAGAGGGGGACTTCTTTGCGATAAAAGCTTTCTAGACAAAATTATGGTTAGGGGGTTGGGGGGTTGGGGGTACTAATTTTCTTCTGTAAAAAAGGGAAAAATCATTTCAATAATAACTTTTTTCTCTTCTTTTTAAGGCAAATTATGAAGAATTTATGTCCCCTCCACCTGAAAAGAGTGCAAGGGGTAATAATAAAACCCGTGCGAAGGCGACATTTTTGCAGTATGGTCGCTAGCCGAAGCCCCTCAAACAAGTGTTGCCTGCCCAAGTCCAAACCGTCACTGGCCCTACTGCACAAGCCGCAGCCCAATCTGCACAAGAATGTAACGCCGCCAGGCCGTCCACCCTCCATCATGCGTTGCCTGGCCCTTCAAGAGCTACCCCACCTACACAAGGTCATGTTTTCCCCGACATTGATGGACCACACAGAAACGATCTGAAGGGTGTTTTAAATTGATACATGCTGCTGCTGCTGGTGCTGACATAAGTCGGACTACAACTAACTGTAAATCATACTTGTCCGATGAATAAGTAGTAGTAATAATTTTCCCATAGATCTATCTAGTACGTTAACAAGAATAACAAAAACAACATTTCATTGTCATTTATTTGACATGAAAAATCTTTTTGTTAAATAAGAACAGCATAAAAAAATGACACTTGTTCAAACATTATTAAGATAAAAAAACACCTCTGTTCAAACATGAACAACATAAAAATGACACTTGTTCAAACATGAACAACATAAAAATGACACTTGTTCAAACATTATTAAGATAAAAAAACGAAAGACTTCTGTTCAAACTTAAAGAACAACATTTATTATAAAAACACTTTTGTTCATCAAGAACAACAACAACGACACTTACTGTCATAAAAACACTTTTTTTGTACAAACACTTTTTTGTACAAACACTTTTTGTACAAACACACACTATTTATACAACAAAATTTTTATTTTTTTGTACAACATGAACATTTGGAACATGAACTTAAAATAGCACAGTTGAACATTATGAATTTAAAAGGGGTCCCCTCCACCCTCCGGGGCGCTGCGAGGGTGAAAGCCGGCCGCGGGCGGGACCCCCACCCCCGGGGCCGCGGGGGCGAAAGCCGGCCACGGGCGGGACCCCCGAAACCCACCCCCGGGTGGCGCTGTGAAAAAAACTGTATAGTCGTCGTCACTGCTGCTACAGGTTAGGTTAGTTTGGGTTGAGTTAGGTTGGGTTAGAGTCAAACTCATGTTAATTTATCCAGACCAAGTTGACTGCGATAGTCTATGCATTCAACCCGGTCTGAAATACGATAGTGGCCATGGGGTAGTACACTTACACCATTCTCGAGCACAAAGACTTTGTCAGATATACATGACATTGCATTCTTTTCCACTCTTACTGTATAATTTCTATACTGTAGAGAGCAAATTGCAAGCACTTGTGCTCTCGGCACTAGGCTACTCTCTACACAGTCTCTGTACACGCTCATGTTGAAATCGCTCTTTACAAAATGTGTAGGCACCCCTTTACACGCCTGCTTTGCATCCCTATCATGAGTTTCCACGCAATAAACTTTAGGACCTGGGAACGCCCCACTTGATATCAAATCACTCCCCGTCTGATTTTAACATTAGTAGTTGGTTGGGGGCTTGACGTTTCATCAACTCGGGGTGGAGGGACGGATTCCAGTTGGTTAAATCCACCCGCGAGCTGATGTGTTCCCTATTTTCTAAATCCCCCAATAAATCCTCGGTTTTTAGCTTCAACAGTAGAGAATCTGTATCCCCATAGTAAACTTGAACCTCCTCCTCCCGTGGCCATTTCACCTTGCACACATTGTAAAAAAACGACAACATGAGCTTCTTGGAAATTTCAAGTACTGAACTACCTCCTGCTATATTCTTGTTCAGTACCACATTTCTCTTTTTCCTGTGTAGAAGAACCATGCCAGCCTCTATGCTCGTGAAAGATGTAAAAATGGGGTCGGCAATAATCCATGCACACTCTTGAGGGTCAGTAACGACGTCACAACGAGATCTGTTCCGTACGCTTTCACGCATTTTGCCAAACGCTGAATTTAGAATGAGTTTGTACATTTCCTTCTCTAATTTACTGTTTGCCCGAGAGTGTTTATCAATGAAAGTGTCTATAAACGTCTTCAAGTAGGGTTTTTGACTGAATTGCAGGACCCTATGTATTTTGGTGATCTTGAAACTATTGTTCACCATCCAGTGCAAAAGCACATGATGAACAACGATATTCTCCTTAGGGTCCAAATCTGCAATCAGTTTTTGCTTAGAGGGGGTCCAGTGCATCCCCATATCCTCAACCAATGATCGATTGTAGGGGCTCAGTGAGTCCCTGGTCACTGGTCGATTGATGCAGGGAAAAACAAAATCTCCGACTGAATCATGAAGCTCCAATGGAATGTGCCCATCAATTTCAAAGAACCATCCTTGTGGCCCATTGTCCTCGACGGTGTTAATGTCGGGGAAATCACATGGATTCTCAAGCCATTTATAGTTCCCACACTTCAAAGAGTAGTGAGACATTGCTGAGGGATACAATGAGTTCATGTCCAAGAACACTGCATTTGACTTTGCACCGGTGCTGTTTTGTCCTCTTGGATTGGTTGTCAAAACGCAATCCCCATGAAAAACTTACCCACCCCTCATTGATCATTCTACAAAAATGTGTTGATCCACATCTGTTATTAAGCCTATTTCCTCCCTACTAATTTTTAAAATCAAGTCCATCGCCAAATGTGGTGTGGAAAAATAATAGCCTATATCTAGTCCAAACTCTGAATAGAATTGGTCTGTGTTCTTGCAGACAATATCTAACAGATTTAAAACATCACTGGCCAAGTACAGTCTACAATTATCCCACCCATTTTTACAATTCCCCTTAGACCACACCTTCTTGGCAAACTCATATTCTGCGGCTGTGCATTCACTGCTGGTGAGTGAATTATAGAAAGCTTCAATTGGAGGTAGTTTCTCCTCGCTTAACCGAGTATCAGAGCAGTAATAGTCATATGCGTATACACCTTCACAGGCCAATAAGTCATACAGTTTACTGCCTGTAAAGGGCTTGTAATGAAAAGGAAAACTATCAAAATTGTCACTGTTCTGCATTTGAATCAATTGACTCAATGCCTTAGGAAAAAAACTAAAAGAATCTAAAAACCTGATTTTATTCCAGCACGTATGCCCATTATTTACTGCCTGCCATTTCAACTCGAGAAGCACCAACTTCTCAGCTGATTTGGGAATGACGTTATAGGTAAATGAACTGCATAGTGTTAGAACTGTCTCTTTGCGCGTGGGCGTAGGAAGCTGCAATAGCTGGATGTTCTTTGATTCGGTTTGGAAATCGAGGATCGTTCACTTCCACTAGCTTCACTTCACAATCCAACGAGATTTTATTGCTCTGGAGGAGGGTGTTTTGGAAATTTTTAAAGCGGAAAATGGTCCTATCCCATGAAACCGTTTCCACTGACTGGTAGCCATGCCGTCTACAATGCTTCATATGATTTTGCAACTTTAATTCTGTCAAAAATCGAGACAGGTATATTGGAAAGTAGAAACGTGTCCCCCTAGTCTTACCATCTCCCAAAACTCTACTAATGTCTATTATCGGGTTAAAATGGTTAATTGAATTGGGGTCTCTACGTGGTGTGTACAACATCCATACCCAGTGTTTAACCAATTCAATCGACGAACCTCTTACTGGGAACACCACCCCCTTTTTTTAGAGCGAACCCCATCTTCAAATTCAGTCTCATACTGAACCACAGTAATGTCGATATTTAAATGGGCATTGGCCCTTTCAGACATGTGAATAGACCTGAGCGTTACTGGGTATTTTCCCTCTAAACAATAAAAATCTGCAATGGGGAAATTGGACCCCTCCTTCCCATGTACAGCCCAATGATCTAAATTCTTCTTGGTAGCATCACGTGGTAGAGGCTCAAAAGCTTATACGAGGAAAGCGTACCTGAAACATTTTTGATCTGTTTCAAAACAGATTCGCCGGACATTTTTACATCCTTCTAGATCGTGATTATATTTTAAAACTATTGACCCCTCAGAATCTGCCCCCCCTTAAAATAAAATCTTTTTTAAATTTACAGACATTAACCCGTAAATTTTCAACAAATAGAACTACAGACCCGCTCTCGTTGTTGTTATAATTCTCGAAATGCGTAATAATGTGGCCTATCCACTCGGAAATATCACCCTCAAAATTCTCTAAATTTGGATAGACCAGTCGCATCTCGGTGTGTATATAATGGTGATAAACTTCACTTTTTCCCTCATTTAAATAAAACACCTTTAAAACAATAGAAACCTTAATTGAATCCCTACCCCTCCCCACAACTGAATTTGGTTTTCTAGCAGTGCACGAATTCTATCTACATATTCATGAACAATTTCTACAGGGTCAAACATAAAATTACCACCCAAAAGCGAATTAAATGGGTTTCCGAAAGTTGCAGTGTAGACAACTATCGTATTTAAAATTTTGTTTGAGAGTTGAAACTCAGGGAATGATGTCAATTGGATATTACCCCCTCCTCCTCCCCCTCCTGCTCTTGCATATCATTATCACCATCCCTCCCCCAATAATAGGGCTATGGGAAGCCGCTTCAGTTGTTTGCGGTGGAATTATGTAACCAGTGGAGGGACGGTTCCCTGTTAATTCCCGGGTAATATCCTCTAAAAGCTGTAATGTGTTTGGACTTAGCAACGGTAAGTCTCCCTGCTCACCTCTGTTCTTATTAACATTAAAATAATCAGTTAAAAAATCATTAGTATTTAACGGTATTTCATTAACGATGCCTTGCTGTGACATTTCACTGTCACAAAACTCTCCAGGCATGTCTTATCCTTCTCCAACTGACGAGCAGGGGGGAGATTGTGAATATGAAACCAGAACAACCTATAAAAAAATAGCTTATTTTCAAAGTGTCTAAATCACCCCTATTTTTAACAAATTGGATTATTATTTAAAAATGTGCTTAGCGGTACTATTTAGATAACCTACTCTATATATATTCTGAAAGTTCCAACTTAATACAATCTAAAAGATGACATAGAAGGTTTTCATTTTGTTCAAACAACTTCTCAAAAAATAATTCATATTAATACTCTTTATCTGCTTTGAAAAAACCGCGGTCTTTACTTGATAGCCCAATTCTTTCCGATAGAGAATTGTGTTTAAATAAAAGCAGTTTATAACGTAAAGATTGCGATAATTGACCTGATTTAAAAGGGGTAACAATTTATTTTAATATCTCTGACACGCTTTTACTGTGATGAAATGAATTTATTGTTGGAAGTCCCCTTAAAACTATAGTATTCTAGCGAAAAATGGCATTTTGAGTTTCAAATGGTGAGATAACAGTAAACTAGAAATTAAAGAAAAATATTATTATGAAGTTGAAAAATAGAGAAGATGCCTACAGTAGGCAGAGAAAATAGGAAACATTAAAAGAAGAGCGGTTTCTTTGACAAGCAAAAAAAAATACATTATATTTAGATATCTCTGAGGGAGGGGGGAGCAGAGAAATTTAAAACATGGGGTGGGGGATTATAGAGAAAATAACATTTTTAATATCTCTGACACACACTTTTACAGTGTTGAAAAATAGTGAAAAGAAAAGACTAAAAAAACATTGGAAGAAATAAATAGATATTTCTATAACCAGGTCAAAAATGCTTACATTTTTATATTTCGGCTGTAGTTGAGTGCCTGAAGGCTCTGGCGAAGCATGCTGGAGGGCAACCTCCTGACCTTGTGTAGGTGGGGTAGCTCTTGAAGGGCCAGGCAACGCATGATGGAGGGTGGACGGGCCGGCGGCGTTACATTCTTGTGCAGATTGGGCTGGGACTTCTGCAGTAGGGCCAGTGACGGTATGGACTTGGGCAGGCAATACTTGTTTGGGGGGCTTCGGACAGCGACCATACTGCACAAATGTCGCCTTCGCAGGGGTTTTATTATTACCCCTTGCTCTCTTTTCAAGTGGAGGGGACATTCATTCTTCATAATTTGCCTTAAAAAGAAGAAAAAAAAGTTAGTATTGAAATAATTTTTCCCTTTTTTACAGAAGAAAAATTAGTACCCCCAAACCCCCTAACCATAATTTTGTCTAGAAAGCATTTATCGCAAAGAAAGCCCCCACCCCCCATTTCCAGTAAAGCAAAAAGTAAAATTTTATGAGAAATATACTATGCTTGGAAATTAAAGCTATTCAATTTACGCATAATAAAGTTATGTATTCTTTTTCTTAGAAATCCCAGGCTCTTACTCTTCACGCCAAGAAACACTTTGTTTTCATTCTACAATGAAGGTGTTAGAATTTAGGCATTGCCCCTCCCTCCCCCTTTTTACATAATGTCCTAAAAAAATATTGTTAGACCATAATTTTGGAAATGTCGTTTCTTTACTTCCATACAGGTTGCGAACCCACAAGCTTAATTATCGCAATCTCTTTTTGCTTAAAACTGTTTTAATTCGATGGGAAAAAGTATCCTTTTTATCTGTGAAACCTTTTGGTTAAGTCGCTAACTTAAAGGATTAACAAGCAGGAAGTGCAATTGCGGGGTGTCAGCTAATTATCACCTGTTTAAATTATTGCCGAAATGTTTTTAAGTCAAGTTAGCTGCGGCTTAAATGGAAATGGTATATTAATAGCTAAGGGATTGACAGAAGTTGGCTGTCACTTTTAGATAGGCTTACAGAAAGAATAAATTTGTCAAAAACAAAATTATTTCTATTGAAAGAATTAAAGTCATAAAATGAGAGGGATGTCGAGGGGGGAGGTTAGGTTTACAAGGTAAAAAAGAACATTTTAAGCTTCCTAGCGAGTATAAACATCATATAGTGGAGTTTGTATTGGGGGGGGGGGGTAACTGAATTTGAATTTAGTGGAGGTTAGGTTACTATGTAAACTGATTTTATTTGAAAATAAAGTATGAAAATTTACTAAACAGAACTCACATTGTAAATCGTTTCAGCCAAGGCTTCTAGCTCATCAATAATTTCAAATGCTCTATCCATTGTGTCTTGGAACTTTCTGAATGTTTAATCACAACGCATGTCCGTTATATACGAAATCTCAAGGGCGAATTGTAATGTAATGGGAAACCATATATAACTGACTCTCTGATTGGCTTAGAAGGAGACACGTGATCCTGTTTCCCGTTATCGTATCAAAACATTCTGCCAAGCGATTATGTAAATCAATTTCTCTGAAATTCACTCTTCCTAGGCGAGTCCTGGATCAATACATTTCCCCTAGCGATTATGTAAATAACCCCCCAGTGTCATTACACCTGGACGAACAACAAATAAATCGACCTTGACATCATCCATTAGACTCGATCGATAATCCATGAAAATACATCAAAGTGATGTATTATTTATTCCCAGTTTTCTCATTCCAAGTGACAAAACCATTAAAACATGCATAAATTATGTACTCGTCGGGTACAGGATCCTAACCTAACCTAGCGATTATGTAAATCAAGTTCTCAGAAACTCACTTGTCCTAGTCGAGTCCTGAATCAATACATTCCCTCTAGCGATTATGTAAATCAAGTTCTCGGAAGTTAACTTGTCCTAGTTGAGCCCTAGATGACGTGAACACATGTGCTGCCATCTACAATTGAGTCTAACTTCGAACGGGGCACCATAAATGGGCATTGAATACTGACGCGAACACTTGTGCTGCCATCTACAATTGAGTCTAACTTCAAACGGGGCATTATATATGGGCATAGAATACGGAACGAACACATGTGCTGCCATCTACAATTTAACACCGACGGGACATAATTTGTTCAAGGATTATCGATCGAGTTCTCTAATAGGGTCAATAACCCCTTTTTTCAAGGTCGATTTATTTGTTGTTCGTCCAAGTGTATTGACTCCGGAGTGAAGTTTGCACATGTGCATTAACGGTGGGGGAAATGTATTGATTTAGGGGAAAGGGATTTCCGAGAAATTGATTGCGTAAATTGGGGAGCTAAATTTCTGAGAAAATGATTACATAATCTCCCGGGCCTATATAATTTATGCATGTTTTTATGGTTTTTGTCACTGAGAATGAAAAAACAGGATTTTTCTCACTTTGATGTATTTTCATGGTTTATTGATTCTAATGGGGGCAATGACACCTCTTTCAAGGTCGATTTATTTACCGTTTCCAAGTGTATAGTCTCCGGAGTGAAGTTCGCACATGCGCATTAACGGGGGGAGAGATGTATTGATCTACGACTTGAGGGGGGAAGTGAATTTCCGACAACTGGATTACATAATCGCTAGGGAGAATGTATTGATTCAGGACTTGACTAGGATGGTGTCAAGGTCGATTTATTTTTTGTTTTCAAGTGTAATGACATTGGGGTTGATTTACATAATCGCTAAGGGGAATTTATTGATCCACGAAGAGGAGAGGATTTCCAAGAAATTTATTGCGTAATCGAAGGGGGGGAGAATTTCTGAGAAATTGATTGCGTAATCGACTAGGACAAGTAAATTTCCGAGAAATTGATTGCGTAATTGGTGGGGAGAGGATTGCCAAGAAATATGTTGCGTAATCGACTAGGACAAGTAAATTTCCGAGAAATTGATTGCATAATCGGTGGGGAGAGGATTTCCAAGAAATTAATTGCGTAAGCGACTAGGACAAGTGAATTTCCGAGAAATTGATTGCCTAATCGAAGGGAGAGGATTTCCAAGAAATTGATTGCGTAATTGACTAGGACAAGTGGATTTCTGAGAAATTGATTTACATAATCGGTGGGGGAATTTTATTGATTCGATAACGGGAAACATGATCACGTGTCTCCTTTTAAACCAATCAGAGGGCCGGAAATATTAGCGAGAGAGGATTGCAGAGAATATAAGGAGAGGATTTTTACTATAGTTTTTATTAGTCTGTGAATAGAATTCACTAGGTTTTTAGTTAGCAGTGTGATAACATGAGCAAACAAGTTGAGTTAGAAATATTCTTTTATTGCAACTGTTCTATTTTTAAAGGACATTTTCATGATTTTGAACATTCTCATGAACCTACTGCATGTTTAGACAGCATAGAAGCAGAGATAGATGAGAAGAATCTAGAGGAAATGAGAAGAAAAATTATATGTGATATGGAAAGAAATTTATACCGATTGCAAGTAAGCTCACAGAAAAGAAGGTTTGATATGACAGATAAGGAAGATCAAAAGAAGAGACTGGGAAAAGAGGGCTTTCTCTATAGTGTAAAGGACAGCAGTAAAAACCCAATGAGAAATGTGTATAAAGCAAGATATAGCTCTGAATATTATGATGAATATGTTCTAAGAGAAGAGAAAAAGTGGCCCTTTAAGAGACAACATAAGAGGTCATTCTACGGAAAGGATTTTAAACAACGAAAACTGTGGTGGAAGAGTTCCCATATAGGATTTAGCGATAAATATAAATATTTATATGTATAATGAGTTTTATATTGTAATCATACAATAAATTTGTTTGTACTATTTTAATTTTCTCAGACTAGATATATATAGAGTAAGGATACCATCAGAGACTTCTGTGCATGAATAGTTCAGTTTGATTAGATCACTCGATAGAGTATTATCAGTCCACAGCCAAGTTTTCTATCAAAGATAACAAAAAATAATTCATTCTTCTAATCTTTATTCTTTTGAAATATCAATATTTACAATGCTTTTTAAATAAACAATGTCCGGTTCAATTATCTGAATATCATCGTCACCATCCTCCACTACCATTATATCTACCAGAGCGGATGGTATACATTCAATCTCAACCTCCGGTTCATCATTTACCGTTACATTGTCCAAAGGGGGCATCTCCTGAAATAAATCTTAACGTAATCTTGTAGAAAGACGATGAGCAGAAAACCGCTCATCGTCTTCAATATACATTCTTCCAGAAGGCCCCCTCCTCACTAGATCATCTCATGTGTATGATAATCCTAGTGATGTATAATGGATTTCCATTACTTCATCACTATCATCAGACATAAAGTAGATTTCCTTTACTTCATCACTATCATCTATGCTTGTGTTACACAAAAGAAGCTCCTCCTCAAGCGTGAGGTCCCACTCGCTCCATACATCCCAAAAAAATTGAGAACACTATGATAAAAAAAAACTATAGTTTACGGTCAAAAACCTTTATTAGTTCAGATTTTACGGAAAGTTTCACATTTGAGCCAGAGAAATGTATTTTCCATAATTTTCTTACAAAAAACTAGAGTTTACGGTCAAAACCTTTATTAGTTCAGATTTTACAGAAACAGTTTATTTTCGAACCAAAACTGGATTTTTTTCTAACCAAAGTTTCACATTTTGGCCAGAGAAATGTATTTTCCATAATATTTTTTTACAAATTACTAGATTTTACGGTCAAAAACCTTTATTAGTTCAGATTTTACAGAAATAGTTTATTTTCGAACCAAAACTGGTTTTCTAACCAAAGTTTCACATTTGATTCAAAGAAATGTATATTCCATAATTTTCTTAAAAAAACTAGAGTTTACGGTCAAAACCTTTAATAAGTTTGTCATACAGGCCAAATTCAAAGATCATATTGATCCTTGACTTTGGCAAAAATTCATATTGATCACTTTGCTGACGAATTTAATTTTCACCAAACCTTTCCAACCTTACCCAAATATATAGCCCATATTATATATTTCCCATAAGTTTATTGATTCTTAATTTTGTCACCACCAATTCAATTTACAGGCAAACCAGTTTTAACAAGAGTGGTACTAACAGGGTACATAAGCAATAGGTTATTTAAAATAAGAGCAAGGGGTATCATCTGTGAGGGCTTGTAAAGGACTTAGAATTGGATTTGCAAGTAAAACAATTAGCATAGGCTATTCAGAAAGACTCTAAAAAAGGCATTAAATGGTATGTTCACTTTATTTGTAGGTAAAAAATGTGGATTGCTCTATATTTACTAAATGGTGTTCTGAACATGTTTTTTTTTCCTCAATGGCTTCAGTTCTAGGCTAATGCCAAATTTCTATTTCTCTAGCATAAACAGTTTCCTTTCTTATATTGGACGATAAAATTTCATAAAAATCCACCAAAACCACGTTTTATTGCTGGGGCAGCAAGGTGTCCAACCAGAATTGCGGCTACTGACCTATCTTGAATTTTAGGAGAAATTAAAATCAAATTTAAAGCATATTGCTCCGGAATTAAAAATATTTCTAACTTTAACCCATATTGGAGTGTTAATAACTCGTTACAAGTGATAGATTCTTTGGCAAATGTTTCAGCTAAAAGAGTCGAGTCAATTTATTTTACAAATCTTTATAAAAAATTTTAAAAAAATTTATTATTAGAAAAATTTAAAAATGTTATAAAAAAAAATTTTATTTTTTCTAATATAGGATTTTTTAAAAATTATAATTTTAATAAAAAATCCCGATGGACGAATTTCTTTAGAAGTACTACTAATTCAAGATGTTATAGCTTGGATATGGTATGCGATTTATTGGAATTTTTTCTATTTAATACATTTATAAGATTTAATGGGAATTTATATAAACAAACTGTAGGTATTCCTATGGGTGGGAATGCGAGTGCATTCATAGCAGACCTGTTTTTAAGTCAATTAGAATATGAATATATGATAAATAAAAATAGCCAAAGCAATGTAAAATATAACCTTTCAAATAATAAAAGATATCTGGACGATCTCTTAGTAATAAATTGTGCAGAATTTATTGAGATTTCAAAAAATATTTATCCACAAGAGTTAATTCTTGAGCCTAGCTATGGGATGGGACACTCCGACCATTTCTTAGATTTAAATATTAATATTTCAAATAATAATAAATTAGTTTTTAAATTAAATAATAAAACGGATGATTTTAATTTTGAAGTAATTAATTTTACATTCCTTGAAAGTAATATACATTCAAATATTACTTATTCGGCTTATTATTCCCAATTATTTAGTTATGCAAAAATATGCAGTAATAACACAGATTTTAAAAATATATGTAAAAAGCTGAGCGAAAAACTGATCTTAAGAGGTTTTTCTGCGAAAAAAATTAGTTGGCAATTCAAAAAATTTAGTTTTATGTATCATGAACTTTTAAGTAAATATACAAAAAATTATAAAGAAATACTGAATGATATTTTAATATAATTTCTCTTACACTTTTCTTTTTTGGAAGTTTGAGTTTGTAGGGGTTTTCAAACAAGCTTGAGGATCTTTAAATTGGTAATTGGTTTCAGATACCAATAAAAGATACATCTGGACATGTCTTCATTTGTTCCAGAATGGTTTCTGTCAGTAACCTCTGGGATTTTATCAAGGAAACATTGAAACACTTTTTGTATGTAATTTTTAATAGCTTGACTAGTATTCATGTATTTCACAAGTTTTACCTGACATAGGGTTTCCATATAGATCTTATGGTAGAGGCTCCACCGTGCCGGGTAAAGAAAGTAAAGCCTCGAAACCCGTTAAGGCAGGTGGTATTTCTTCTGATGAGCCCTAAATGGAAGGTTCTACTTGGAAATATTTTTCTAGATTTAAGGTGCTTTTGCTTGTAAATTTACAACGACTTACATTTATTGATGACGACTTTGCATGGACTTGGACATTTCTATTTGGTTGACGGTTCGGGTATACTGTTTGGTCCTAGGTAGTTGGATACATGGGTAAGGTAAAAGCCTCGTTCAAGTGCACATTTGTCTCAATTGCTGGATTAGGACGACAGTTGTTTTTTTTTTTTTTTTTTTTTTTTTTTTTTTTGCCAAGTAATTAACTGTTAAACATAATATGGATCCAGGTCGGATCTAGTGCCGGTGGAGGGAGAATAAAAAATTCCTCCCCGACGGACCTTGACCTTTGTCCAGGCTTTACCTTAAATTGATGATTATTTGGCTAATTTATCACTTATTTTAAAAGCGTTGCATAAGCAAATGTTCTGTTTAGGTTTTTTTTTTTTTTTTTATTTTTTGTATGATTAGTTAGAGTAACCTAATTACTTGTGGACTTTTGGCTTGGCTTTTGGAGATGTTTTGGATTTTTCTATTGTTTGTCGTTTTGGCTTTATTTGATTTATGATTTTATATTGAATAATATTGGTAAGGATAATATTCAAAAGGGTCTGCCGAATATTAGTAAGTGTAATGATCGTTGTTTTATTTGTCAAGATAACTTCATCCCACGAAATTTTGTTAAAAGAACTTTATATATTAAAAATTTTCAATTTTTATTAACTGGAAAGGTAAATTGTAAAACAAATAATATTATCTATTTAATAAAATGTAAAAATTGTCAATTACAATATGTGGGGGAAACAATTAACAACATATATAAGAGATTTTCGGGACATAAAACTACAATTACCAAAGAAAAAACTAATAATTATCTAGTTCAACATTGTAGTAATGGTACTTGCTCAGTATCTAATCTACCTATTACAATTTTAAAAAATCTGGACCTAGAAAACTTTACTAAAGAAGAAAAAAAATAAATTACGCAGACAAGAAGAGTATTGGATCCATGATCTGGATACTGCGTATCCTTCTGGGCTAAATGATCGAGTTGTAAAATACGGAGAAATGTCCAGTGTGGTTGCAAACTTTATTAATGGGTTAACGGAGTCCCTTTCTTTTAATTTCCCAACCAAACGTAAAAACCGATCAACAGGACATAGGAAAAATAATAAAAAGAATTATTTAGATTTAAATGCATTTTTAATAGATTTAGGTCACATATTTGAGACTAATGGAATAACTAGTTTAATAAAATCTTTAAATATGTTATCAAGGAATAATTTAATAAAAGTATTCTGGATTACAAAAAATAGTACAACATGTAACTCAAAAAATAAATTAATTTATGATGCAGTTTGCATTTTAGCTAAATGAAATTTTATTTCAAAATATAATTAATCTGATAAAATTGTAAATAAGGATAATAGATTATATTTGTCTATTAATTTTTGTTCTAAACAAATAGAAGATATTAATTTGACAAGGATCTTAAACCAGCGGAGAGTGAGGAATGCCCTTCCATGTAATTTGGTGTATAATGGTAGTCCAATTTTAACATATAAATTTTCAAAAATATTTGGTCAAATAATCTTTGTCTGTAATTCAATTCTTAAAAAACCGGGCAGGGGAAGTAATTAGAAACAAATGTGTTATTTCGAGAAATCTTTACCTTATATGGATCAAACTTATGAACAGCTTGTAACGAAGGATTAGCCCATTATAATGCATCGTGATCTTTAAAATATAATGAAAATGGGTGCTAAGTTCCGTTTTTCTTACCGCATAAGGCCAGCAGATATTCTTAGGGGATTAAAGAATGATTTAAACTTATTTGTTGATAATTGGTGCAAGAAGGAGAAAATTACTAAAGATAGATTTCAGAATTGGATAAATTTGATTTTGACTAGTGTAAGAAATAGCATGTATAGAATTAATCCTACAGATTCATTGAAAAATTCAATATTTTATAATGCCAATATGAAACAAGCAATTGCTGATTTGCGTAATGAATTTGTAACTGTACCAGTTGATAAATCTAGCAATGATTTTGCTATAATTTGTCAGAAACTCTATTTTGATATTTTATCAAAAGATTTACTAACAAAAATTATATATGAAAGGGCTCATATAGAGGAGAATAGTTAATTGAAAATATAGAAGAAAGAATTTTGAAAAAAATTCGATATTAAAATAAATGATAATAATAAACAGTTTCCTTTTTTATATTGGACGATAAAATTTCATAAAAATCAACAAAACCAAGTTTTATTGCTGGGGCAGCAAGGTGTCCAAACAGAATGCGGCTACTTACCTATCTTTAATTTTAGGAGTAATTAGAAATAAATTTAAAGCATATTGCTCCGGAATTAAAACATTTTCTAATTTTAACCCATAATGGAGTGTTAATAAATTGTTACAAGTGATAGATTCTTTGGCGAATGTTTCAGCTAAAAGAGTCAATTCATTTGATTTTACTACTCTGTATACAAATTTGGCACTAAATTTAGTATTCGAAAAATTGAAAATGGTGATAGAGAAATCTTTTCTTTTGTCTAATATCGGATTTTTGAAAATTGATACTTTTAATAAAAAAGCCCGATGGACGAATTTCTTTAGAAGTACTATTAATTCAAAATGTTATAGCTTGGATATGGTATGCGATTTATTGGAATTTGTTCTATTTAATACATTTATAAGATTGAATGGGAATTTATATAAACAAACTGTAGGTATTCCTATGGGTGGGAATGCAAGTCCATTCATAGCAGACCTGTTTTTAAGTCAATCGGAATACGAATATATGATAAATAAAAATAGCCCAAGCAATGTAAGATATAACCTTTTAAATAATAAAAGATATCTGGACGATCTCTTAGCAATAAATTGTGCAGTTTATTGAGATTTCAAAAAATATTTATCCACAATATTTGTCCCCACTCAAGATGGGGACAAACAAGGGCTGTGTAAAGGAATGCCAGATATAGTATTTGAAATATTCAAATTAATAAATTTTTTGTTGTGTTCTATAGACTGGTTGACTAACCTATAATCTATATTTGAGCTTTTGTATAAAACTGAATTAATTTCATGCAAAAAAAGAGAAAGTATGAATTGTATAATTAGCCTTAAAAAATATTCAGTATGCAAAAGGTATTAATTTAGCAAAGTTAACTTTGCAAACATTAGCTTAGATTTGACTCATTATAAATATCTAGTTTTCACATCAGTTTTAACAATATTACTACTCTAGATTTTGCAAATACTCCCCCGTTGATCTTCATTTTTGTGAATTAGTGCCACTGGAGACTAAAGTATTGCCCTGGGGAGATCTTCTGAAGTATATATCTGAACCTTTTTGGCTCAAAAGGACCAAATTGCAATTAATTATGATCAGCTTTATTTTAAATCTGGGTAAAAATACCCCTTTTTTGGATAATATTTATTTTATATTTTGCCCAATCCCTCAGATATCTGTATGAAGAATTTCGTCTTATTTCTTACTAAAAATCTTTTTACATGTCCAACTTTGTAGGGATCAGAACCTTTATCAAAAACAAAATTATAAACTCTGTATATAATAAATAAAAGAAACCATATTTTAATTTGGCAGAATTGATTTGCATGTCTTATTTCACCACTGGCAGTGCTATTAGTCAACTGGATAATTGTGGGGTGGTAATTATAGTTTAATTCAACTGGTCATTGTTTTTTATTCAAACTCACTTTTTGTACTAGTATAGTATCTGGTATTTATATATCATAGTTGATAACTGGATTTTTGGGGAAGTGAGTATATATTTAAAATTTGTGCATCTTTGTTAAAACAAAATTTAGTAGTTAGTTTACCTTTTGTTTCTGTTTTTGTTTAGCCTGATAGGTCCAGAATACTATTGTAATTGATAAAAGTACAATGCTTTATTGGTTAAAACTGTCAAGCATTAAAAAGAAGGAAAGTCCAATTTTAAAAGAAGTATTCTGATCCCTCTCTTTTCCCCAAGGGGTCAGTTATAAAACATGATATTGTTACAAATCTAATATTGTTTTTTTTTTAGGATTTTATATGTCATCCCCTGGTGAAGGATCTGTTCCTTTAATTGATACTCCAAGTGCTGATGAGTTGTTTAAACTTCTGAACCAAACTTCTGATGATGAAGAAACTTGGTCTTTGGGCCTGTTTTTAAATTTACATTCAAATACATCTTCAGTTATTTGTCAAGGATTAGAAACAACAATTTCTATTGCTGGAAGCTTAATGGTAAGATTGCTTATTTTGGTTTTTAATTTGTCTATTTTTATTATTCTATTCATGTTAGCCTGTATATCTTTCACCGTGATAGATTATTCTAATGCTCTGCTGTTCAAGTGTAAATATTTTAATTTTATAAGATATGCAATTTTCAGTAATATATCAGAAGACTACTGTAATTCATATTAGGGAAGGGTTTTTCTACTAAATTCTAAAGGTTACAGGTGTAGAATTGGACCTCATCAGAAAATGATGTGCTAGAACAAAAAGGTGCATTTATAGATTTTTAATTTTATGTTCATATTAATGGTTTAGTTAATATTTTGACATTTCGTCCCTAGACCCCCCCCCCTCTAATAGTTTCATGTAGCCAGCAAAAAGGACAGTTGTTGTTCAATGAAAATGGTGACTATGCTTGTTGGCAAAATCTTAAACTGCAGGAACATAAATTCAGCATTTTTAGGGGGGGGGTATGCTGTACATTGCATATAATGTTTTTTTTTTTTTTAATTGACATTATTTTTAACTATAGACCTTCTGTTTACGAAATTTTATGGTAATACTTTGTGAAGACTACTTCTGACAAAGAAATGTTCTTACTACTAAAGATTAGTACCATTGTATTTTCTGTTCAACACTTTCCAAATGTAAAGGTGATTACTGAGGCAAAGTCTAATAAAAAAAACAAATTATGTGCTACCAGTTCAGATCAAATCTGTGTTCCATGGTTTTTCCTCTGTACATACAAATACATTGTTTTTTATAAAACAAACAATTTGCTTTAGTTTGCCAATTAGGTCTATTGTCTAATAATTAATATAACATAGTTTTACTCTTTTGTATTTATCTACAGGTGTTTTTTTCTGTAGCTATAGATTCTGATCTATTTGTCCTGCTAAGACAAACCTTTCCATGCAAATCACAACCAGGTTTGACTATGTGATGTAATAGGCAGCATAACATTTTGTCTAGTTCAACAAATTATAACAATTTCTTTATTGTTAAGTGCAAATACTGATAAGATCTACATTTTCTTTCATGAAAATTTTATTTTAAAGTAAATCAAGATAGGGTTAAAAAAAATATCTTCAAGTACTTTTAAAGCAATTAAAACTAGGTATTTAGTCTTGTGACTCCTGTAGAAAAGTATAGAAATTGTCAACATGGTTTATCAACTAAATTATAAACTTGATGGATGTGATGAAACACAATTAAAATTTTTAATCCAAATTAATAGCCCACTATTTTTATGATTTTCTTGTGTTGCATGTTTTTTTTTTCTTCATAGTTGATCTACTTCCACAAAGTGTTTCTTACTAAGTTCTTATTATTTAACAACAGAACAGCTGATGCATTCCTTGTATGGTAAAAAAAAAAATTGTACTTGTTCTAGGAGTGCCCCCTGAGAGTGGATTTTGTTGAAAGCACCATTCCGACAACGTCTGATGAAGTTTTTAGGCAGCACTTCCGTCTTTCAAAATGAACATTTGAAGAGCTGCTGCTGTTACTACTAGATCACCCTGCCACTAAAAGGATCTTTTGAACAGAAAATGCCACATGTGTTGAAAAACAATTGAGAAAGACAGTTCTAATCACAATTTTGCACCTTGGTAATCTGGGAAGTATATGGGAAATATCAGAGATATTTGGTGTAGCAAAATCTACTGTACATTTTTCGACAATCATACGATCATATGAGGATCTACATTATAACACTTAACAATAGTCTTGTTTATTCAAGTTACAAACTCAGTCTCGTTTTTTATTTTTTCATTGAGTTTTATATCTCTTTGTTTTTTTTTTTTTTGTTCAAGTTTAAAAGTTGTTTAGTTAGTTCTACGTTTAATAGTAAAATTTTTTTTCCTATAGCTTAATAAAAAAAATTATTAAAATTTACATACTTAGAAGCAACCATACATGTATACATAAATTCAATTAAAGTTTTTTCAACTTAAAGTAAGGAGCAAACTTAAAACGAACGTAATGTATTATGTGTATGAGGGAGATTTCCCCCTCCTCAACACCTCACAGTTTTCCCACTCCTGACATAAAAGCTTATTAGTACTTACAAAAACTTATCATTGTTATAATAAAACGACCCTTGTGTTTCAGGATTCATTCTTACGGAATTCAGACACGGTTCAAACTTTAGCGTAAAGAGCGAGGTGTTGAAGAGGAAGAACCCCCTAATGTACGAAATAATTTCTGTTTGTTTTAAGTTTTAATGTTGCTCCTTATTTAAAGTGACAAAATTTGTTTTTCAAAATTTAATTTCTGATTGTGTTGTAAATGCCTGGAATCTGGCTCCACCTGCACGAAAAAAAAAATAATTTTGTGATCATGAAGAGGCTCAAGAGGGAGGTATCTCCCTCCCTATCTAGTTATTCGAAATACTTTTAAGGTATAAAACAAATTTCAACCTTAAAAATATTTCGGCTAGCTAGGAAGAGTACATATCATTTTTCAATTTTGGAAAATATTTGTGGAAAAATCCCAAGTGAACCTGTCTTGGCAAAGTTACCCAAGAGGATTTGTTGCGCCACCCCACAAAATCCTGGAAACTATAAAGTCAAGCTCTGCCAAAAGGTGTTAAATTCGAATTCGCCCCCTCTCCCCTTAGTCATTCCACAAGAAATCCCGAACTAAGGTCATGATGGTCATGTATCATGGTTGCAGCCTAGTAAAGAGTAAACCACAGCCCATAGTAACCAAAAGTTAAAAAACGTGCTTAGAAAAAAAACTACCTAGTGAAAAAAATTGTCATCTGACACTGATTCACGAATTGTAAATATTATTTCAGTTCATCTTAAAAGTAAAAGTTTATTGCAAAAAGAAATTTATGGTGATTTCTAAAAAAAAAGTCTGAAACCACTCAAAAATGGCGTCAGATCAAAATAAAAAGTCAACCATTGGATTCAGCACGGTCGAAAACTTAGTTATGGGAAATTACAACCCCCTCCTTGAACAACAAGGAAAATGACTTTTTTGCATGGGTAGCACTGATCTATCTCCCGTTTTTTATTCTTCTTTTTTTTTCTAGCAAGGTTAGGGGTGACCAGAACATTATAGAGAGATGGGTACCGCAATAGCTAATTCGAACGGAAATTAAATTTGCATAGCCTACATAACTTTGCATAGCCTACGTATAGCCTACATAAGAAGAATAGAATTCGGATGCTTAATCAAAATATATAAAATTCTTGAGGTTTTACTTTACCTCTCAAAAGTCACAACCTTGATGCCCAATAACATCAGCAAGTTTAGAATAATACCTTGAAATAAAGAGGGAGGGGAGGCTCTTAAATCCAGACAAATTTCAAGAGATTCTAAATAACCAGAACCTGGACTTAATAAAACCTAACGAAAAAAGTCCTTCGAATTTTTTTCCAGATAGACATCCTCTTGATACAAGATTCCAATGCATGGAATTTAAAAGCCGATTTTAGACACAAATCTTTAACTTTTTTGGTGTTGGTGGCAAAAAAAGGTAATCTAGTGGATTCTTTCAAGCTGTTTCGAATGCTAGTTTCAGTCAATTTTCTAGGGAGGGAAAGGAAAGGAAACCCTAGATTATGCCTAGCAAAGGCACAGTGGTAAGTTTAAATCAGATCAATTTTTCTTTCACGCCCAAAAAGGATTCAAGCAAATAATTTCTTGGCACTGATCATCTCTTAGACCGTTCACCAAACAAACCAAATCAGACATATTGAATCCATTTTTTGGGAGGAGGGGACTTGCTCTTTTTCAATGCATAAGAGCCCTCTTACACCATAAACTTGTCTGCATAAGTTCAGAAAATATACATAAAAAGTTGTTCTCATTTGGGTTCCTCATGCAATGGAAATCGAACGAAATTTGGGTTCTACTTTGAATTCCGTTTTAGGGCAGAACCAGCATAAATATTAGGATGAACAGACAAGTCTTTCAGTTTTTAGAAATTTCGGTAACCTTTATCAAGGGATGTAAGATAATGTAATTTGATCTTTTAAAAACCCCCTACTTCTGAAATAAATCTTGTGGTCTAATTAGGTAAGCAAACAAAATGAAATATTCAGAAAATTCAAACTAATTCAGAAAGTAAAATTTTTAGTACATTTCAGTATCACAACGCATTGAAATGCTGAAGGATAGCTAAACATTTTTTTTTTAATTTTCAAGTAACAAAACAAAACTTTTACCAAGTACTGACAAATGGAATTTCCAAGCAAACCGAAAATACAACAGGGTTCTTTTTTTTTCATCAAAACCGTATTAAATCATTGGAGGATCATTTATAAACAATAAAAATAAACACATGAGCCATAAATTTGTTGTTTTTTTTTCAATTGATATCCAAAGTGCTAATTTAAATATGGGAATTAGCCAAAGTAGACCAGCTTTAATTCTTCATCAAATTTTCCTTACAACAAAAATTACAATTTGGTTTTGGCCCTGTAGGTAAAGCAAATCGTTTTGGCCCTGTAGGTAAATTAATGATTATTTAAGATCTTAATTCCCTTATTGACTGTTGATTAACTTTTCAAAAGATTATCATAAATTGAGTCAATATTTAAACTTCCTTTGTCCCTATTTATTGAAAGGTTAGCAAACATATGTTTTTTAATTGATACAGGTGAAATATTCGCGTTGTTTTACATTGTTGTCTTTTCTTACCACTGGCCGGAGTCTTGTTTGTAGTTTTCTTTCATTGAGATTTTTTTTTCCGTTGTTTTTTTTTTAAATTCTTTTGTATCCTACAACTAATCCACAAGACCAAAAACAGCAGAGGCAACAGCATTCCCGGTTCTACCATATGTTGCTTCGTGCAATACTACACAGTATGCCACTTCTGTTGACGAGCCGGTACGAGCAGTAGAAACCGGTGGAAGAGAAGTTTCATTGAAACACACTAGCCTGCTTGTGAAATGCGATTCTTTAACTACTGGCATTATGAGAAGAATTAGGACTTTTTGCATAGCAACTGTGAACACTGCTTTCTCCTTGCCGTGTGGGGCTCAGCATCTTTGTCAAGTTCTAGCCTAGCTTTTTCTGCCTGATTTCTATGCTCCAGCTGCTTCTCCCTTTCTTCGTCAGAAACACCTTGCCTGGATTCCTTTATTTTAAAAAAGTAACAGATTTCACATACATCTGACCTTGGCATTTTGTTTGATATGTACCTTTCTTGCAAGACTCTCTGACTCTCGACTATGACAACAAAGCGTTGGACGGTAACATTGCAGGTATTCAAACCTTGATGTGGAAATTGGGAAACGCACATATCAAAATAAAGAGTTTGCAATGTTCTCTATGGTAAGAGAAATGTGTATCAAAGAGTAACGAGTCTAGGAGTCCAGCTGGACTCCTAGGCTTAAAATACTGGTTGGCTAATTTAAAGATTTGTATATATATACACTGTCAAATTAGCCATCTGGTGGTATTCCAAGCTAGCCCTAGACAAAGATCAAACCACAACTAGGCTATAGTTAACCTTCAGGTTGTAAATACAAACCCTAAACGAAGTACTATTGACTCTGGATAACTTTCATTTTCAGAAGATAGAAGTTAAACTTTATTTAACTTTTTCAATAAAGTCCAGAAAGTTTAGCCGATAGGAGAAGACCTGTGGAAAATTTCAATTCAGCTAAAAGAAACTAATTAGATAGCCAGCCTTGAACTTTTTTCTCTAATCTGTGGAACACTGAAGCAGAAGACTTGCTTATTTCACTAGTGAGAAATAAACCTTTACAGTTCCTCACAAGGGGAACATAAGGACAGAATTTGTGTTGAAAACGCATTCAAGGAAATAAGTGAAGTAATGTGTCAAGAATTGGGTCCTGATTTTTATCTGTGAACCTTCTTTAGTAAAATTTAAAGTAAAAACAACATCTATCTTAAGACTAACTTATTAAATTGAAAAAGTTATCAAAAAATAATGTCAGATATATTCAAGAATGAACGTGTGAATAATTCAAATTAATTGCTTCAAAAAATTTCCATAAAGTTAGGAAGGTAAAATTCATGTTTGAGCGCGACGAATTTTACGGTATGTAACTTAGCGGAATAGTTTATTAACTTTATTGACGCCGTGGGAGCCCCGCATGAGCAATGAATATCTTTGGGCAATGGAAAAGGGCAATAAAACCAAACGAAAAGGGCAATGGTTCTCAAACTTATTTACACACTATACCTCTTTTTACCGTCAAAACATTTTATGTATACCCCTTCTCGGTTACCAGTGCTAAGTAAACTATAGCTAAAATATAAATATAATTATATAAAAATATAATTGCCTTTATAATAAATACAAAGGCTTGTCTTATCTATTTGTTGGCCGGTCTTGTAACCCCTAAAAAAAATCTATACCAGTTTGAGAAATACTGCCCTAGGGTATACTAATTTTCTAGGGAAGGAAAGGATACCATTGGATATACTTAGCAGAGGCACTTACAATAGTAAGTGTAAATTTTATCAAGTTTTCTTTCACGCCCCAAAAGGATTCAAGCAAATAATTTCTTGGCGCTGATCCGCTCTTAGACCGTTCACCAAACAAATCAGAACAGACATATTGAGTCCATTCTTTGGGGGGAGGGATCTTACTCTTTTATTACTTTTTTCAGCGCATAAGAGCCCTCTTACAACACGAACTGGTCTGCAAAAGTTCAGAAAATATAACTAAAAAATTGCTGTCATTGGGGTTCCTCATCCAATACCAATCAAACGAAATTTGAGTTTTACTTTTAATCCCGTTTTAGGCAGCACCAGCACAAATATTAGAATGAATAAACAAGTCTTTCAGTTTTTTCAAAATTTCGGTAACCTTTATCAAGAGATGTAAGATAGCGTAAATTTTATCATTTGCAAGCCCCCTCGTTCTCAAATAAATCTTGTGGTCTACTTAGTCAAGAAAACGAAATTAAAGATTCTAAAATTTCAAACTATTCAGAAAGTAAAATTTTTAGAACATTTCAATATCACAACACATTGAAATGCTGTAGGATAGATAACCATTTTTTTTTCATTTTCAAGTAACAAAACAGAACTTTTCCCAAGCACTAACAAATGGAGTATCAAAGCAAATTGAAGACAACTGGTTTCTTTTTCATCAAAACCAGAGCAAATCAGTGAGGATCGTTTATAATTAAACGAACCAGCTTTAATTCTTCATCAAGTTTTCTTCTTCCAACAAAAGTTAAAATTGTGCCAGAAAGTCGTGCTGTAGTCCTTAAATTGAGAGGTTTTTCTGGAACAGGTTATTAGATTCTAATTCAGAGCCAATTGAAATGAAAATACTCTTTTGCACAAATCACGTTTAAATTATGTCTCACCTGTATGAAGTGTTTAAGCTTGTTCAGATGCTCCAGTCAAGGCAAGCACTTCTTGCCAACACCATATTTTAAATACTTTCTTTTAAATAATTTCTTAAATAGTTTTTTTATTTAGTTTAACGAACTCTTTGGAGCTCATTCAAAAGCCTGGATTTCGATAAGCATTTCTTATATATATCACATTTGTTACAATCAAGCAAATTTGTATCACTAGTTTTCACAGGACAATGATGAAATTACTAAAGAAACTAAACACAAGGAAAAACATTAAAAAATATACTAATTTGATGCATTACTAAGTGGTTGGGAGAATTAAAATCACAAGCCACTGAGGATACAGCTTCTGCTACAATAATCTTTTTAAACTTCTGCAAGCACCTTCTGATGCCGGTAAAAATTGCACAAATCAGAAAGGTTTTTTTTTTGTTTTTTTTACATACATCCAATTTCAAAAATTTATCGCCTGTAGCCTATACAGTCTTTGATGGGTATTTAAAATGCAAATGCAAACTTTGGTGCCTGTTCAAACTGCCCAGTTGAGAAAAGCATTTTTTACATATGTGGCATTTAAACAGTTTCTCATCTGTATGTACTGCTTGATGTGTATTCAAATTTGCAGCGCGAGAAAACGTCTTGTCAGATATGTCGAATTTAAAAGGTTTTTCATCGGTATGTATTCTTTGGTGCTTGTTCAAATTTCTCGCATGAGAAAAAGTCTTGTCACATACATCACATTTAAACGCGTTTTTACCCGTATTCATTCTTTGGTGCTTGTTAAAATGTCCTGCTTGAGAAAAGGTCTTCACACATATCACATTTAAACGGTTTTTCACCCGTATGCATTCTTTGGTGCTGGTTCAAATTTCCTGCATGAGAAAAGGTCTTGTCACATTCATCACATTTAAACGGTTTTTCATCGGTATGTGATCTTTTATGTGTGTTCAAATTTTGTGCCACAGAAAAGGTGATGTCACATTCATCCCGTTTAAACAGTTTTTCCTCCGTATGCATTCTTTTGTGCAGGATAAAATCCTGCATTTGAGAAAATATCTTGTCACATACATCACACTTAAACAGTTTTTCACCCATATGCATTCTTCGGTGCTGGTTCAAATTTCCGGCATGAGAAAAGGTCTTGTCACATACACCACATTTAAACGGTTTTTCACCTGTATGCACTCTTTGGTGCTGGATAAAATCATGCATTCGAGAAAATATCTTGTCACATACATCACACTTAAACAGTTTTTCACCCGTATGCATTCTTTGGTGCTGGTTCAAACTTCCTGCATGAGAAAAAGTCTTGTCACAAACATCACATTATAATAGTTTTTCATACGTATGCATTCTTTTGTGCTTTTTAAAACTTCCCTCAAGAGACAAGGTCTTGACTATAACGTTCTACTCTAACACGTTTTCATACTTATGCATTATTTTGTGATTATTAAATCGTCCCTAAAGATAGAAGGTCCTGACACTATCGTTAAATTTAATCACGTTTTCACACGGATGCAATCTTTTGTGATTGTTCAAATTTCATGCTCTAGAAAATTTCTTGTCACAAACATCACACTTAAGTGTTTTACACTTTAACGGTTTTTCACCCGTATGTATTATTTGGTGCTGGTTCAAATTTCCTGCATGAGAAAAAGTCTTGTCACATACATCACATTTAAACGGTTTTTCACCCGTATGTGATCTTTTATGCGTCTTCAAATGTTGTGCCACAGAAAAGGTCTTGTCACATTCATCACGTTTAAACGGTTTTTCACCTGTATGCACTCTTTGGTGCCGGATAAAATTATGCATTCGAGAAAATATCTTGTCACATACATCACACTTAAACGGTTTTTCACCCGTGTGCATTCTTTGGTGCTGATTCAAATTTCCTGCTTGAGAGAAGTTCTTCTCACAAAAGTCACATTTAAACGGTTTTTCATCGTTATACATTCTTTGGTGCTTTTTCAAACTTCCCTCTTGAGAAAAGTTCTTGTCACATACATCATAATTAAACGGTTTTTTAAACGTATGCATTCTTTGGTGATTGTTCAAATTGGATGAATGAGAAAAGGTCTTCTCACAAACTTCACAATTAAATAGTTTTTCTCCCGTATGTACTCTTTGGTGATGGTTCAAAATTGATGCTTGAGACAAAGTCTTGTCACATACGTCATACTTAAACAGTTTTTCACCCGTATGCATTCTTTTGTGCTGGTTCAAATTTCCTGCATGAGGAAAGGTCTTGTCACATTCATCACATTTAAACAGGTTTTCACCCGTATGTAATATTTTATGGTTCTTCAAAGTTTGTGCCAGAGAAAAGGTCTTGTCACATTCATCACATTTAAACGGTTTTTCACCTGTATGCACTCTTTGGTGCCGGATAAAACTTCTTGCATGAGAAAAGGTCTTGTCACATACATCACATTTAAACGGTTTTTCACCCGTATGTAATATTTTATGGTTCTTCAAAGTTTGTGCCAGAGAAAAGGTCTTGTCACATTCATCACATTTAAACGGTTTTTCACCTGTATGCACTCTTTGGTGCCGGATAAAATCATGCATTCGAGAAAATATCTTGTTACATACCTCACATAAATATGTTTTATTCTCTTCATGAGTTCTTTCACCCGTATGTAATATTTTATGGTTCTTCAAAGTTTGTGCCAGAGAAAAGGTCTTGTCACATTCATCACATTTAAACGGTTTTTCACCTGTATGCACTCTTTGGTGCCGGATAAAATCATGCATTCGAGAAAATATCTTGTTACATACCTCACATAAATATGTTTTTTTCTCTTTATGAGTTCTTTGACAACTTTCTAATTTTCTATACTTTTTACTTTGCAGGCAACTTGTCAAACCTGTTTGCTGATTTTTTAATCCTTTTCCTTCATATTCTATTCACATCCATTTGAGAAACTGCTCGTAGATGGATTCCTTGAAATAAATAGTGACGTATTTCCCTGTAAGTTTAGTCCAGACATGTGTGGTGAAAAGTGACCCAAAAATTATAGGTTTTTTAAGTGTCTTTATAAAAAATATTTTTGTTAAATTAAAAAAAAGTTAAGAACAAAAAAAGGAATGAAATATAAAATCAAAACTCAAAAACCTAAAACAAAAAAAATATATTTCAATATGTTTTAAAAGTATAGAATTAAAAAAACAAAAAAAAAAAACAAAAAAAAAAAAAATGAATCAAAAAATAACTAATTTAAAAAAAAAAAAAAAAAAAAAAAAATCTTCCAATATGGTAAAAGTCTACTACAGAGTTGAAAAAAAGAGAAAAAAAAAGTATAAAATTCCATGTTTTAATAACTAATTTTATTTTTGATCCCTCTTTTCTCCCTCGTGGCGATACTTATATTAGCTTTTAAAATTAGTTATTCTAATTTAACAAAAGAGCGAAAATGAAACCTTAAACGATCAAAAAGAATAAGGAGGGGTAAATTAAACCAGAAGTGAAGGGTACGAAATATTACAACCAATACTGGGAATTATTGTAACTAAAAGAGGAAGAGCTAGCAGAATGAAAAGGTAAATTTAAGGCAAAAATTGTTTGGGTAGTCGCAAAGCTTTGGATAAAAAAAAAAAACGACAAAGGCCACATTTTCCTCAGGTTTAAAAAGTTCAAATAGGGATAAATCCTTTCAATAGACAGTGAAAAAAATGATTAAAGTTACGGATATTTTGGTCAAACACACAGTGACACAGTCATCAGCAAATAACCAGTATTTTTTGTCATCATTTTTCACTTTCTATTAAAATTATTTATTCCTATTTCAACTGTTAATTCCTATTTCAACATCCAAAGGGACTCGCTATGTTCTTCTAGCTATATATTTAAAACAGCTCGTTCTAAAAACAAACGAAGAAACTTTTGACTTCATCTGCACAAAATGGATTATAAGGAGAAATATACACTATAAACGAAGATTGTGAAATTTATATAGAGATGTATTTTTAATGTTTATTATAAAGCCTTTTGAAAAAAAATAAACCTACCAAACTCCTTTTAAGTGAAAACTTATAAATGTTCATGATATACAACAAAAACGGTTTGGCAAACATCTGCACATTAGAATAAGATAAAACAAAAGTTCCATCTTAAGATTAATTCCCTTTGTCCTATTTTTGTCCAATAGAATATTATTCAGTATATTTCAATCAACAAAAAACACAATGTTTCAGATGTACCTTCATTGTTAAGACATTTGGGTTCCGATTCCTCGGTGACGTATTCAAATATACATGGTCCTGAAATGCTAGGTAAATTTAGTAAGGGAACATCTTCACGTTTTGGTGAGAAAAGATTCTTTGGAAAATGAAAGGCCTTCTCACTGTCACATGGTAAACCATCTTCAAATTCTAAAATGAGTTTTAAATTAAACAGACATAGAAAAAGTTAACAGTAAACCTTACTAAACAAATCTCACTTTTTCTTTTTAGCTACGTGTAAAAATGTAAATATATAGTCATTATATGTATACATGAAATCAGACGTAAATGTAGGTTTTTTCACAAATCGTTTCTAAAATCTGCTTTTCATATTAGGCAGCGCAATAACGTTTGCCTAAGTAAAGAACGACGTTGGCACAATGTATTATTTATTTATTGATTTGTTTTAGACCGGGGCACTTCGTATAGAAAGATTTGGCGTAGAAACTTCAAAAATGGCTCATTCGATTGGAATTTTAAAGAGCTAGTGCCCTTTTTAATAGTCAAAAATGATTAGAGGGCAACCAGCCAGCCCCCACCCATCATTTCCCCCTACCACATCCACTTAAAAATTTGAGATAGCCATTTCGTTCAGCGTAGTTGGAATTTCCGAAAATTATGTTTCTAACGAAGAACCCCCTCCCCCAAAAGCTTCCAGGCCATGATTTGTAAGTTATACCCTAGGGACACGTGTTTTAATAGTAAGAATAGTCATACAAACTTCGGAGGTGGCTCATTGGATTGCCATTGGCCCAAGAAGTTCTAGTTCTAGACATTAACACAGAAGCGGTCACAAAAAGACCTTTGAGGTTAGCTGCCAAAAAGGCTGGATTAGCACTAAGAACGTGTTTTTGAATTATTTTTCTTTCATCTCAATGAATCACTTTGTTTTACCTCACTTTTTATCAGTCCTGGTTTAACTTCGCTTAGGTAAGGATGCTGGGACTGTTTTGAAAAATCTTACATTTTAGTTTTATACCCTAGGGACACATGGTTTAATAGTAAGAATAGTCATATAAACTTCGGAGGTGGCTCATTGAATTGCCATTGGCCCTAGAAGTTCTAGTTCTAGACATTAACAAAGAAGCGGTCACGAAAAGACCTTTGAGGTTAGCTGCCAAAAAGGCTGGATTAGCAATAAGAACGTGTTTTTGAATTATTTTTCTTTCATCTCAATGAATCCCCTTGTTTTACCTCACTTTTTATCAGTCCAGGTTTAACTTGGCTGAAGTAAGGATGCTGGAACTGTTTTGAAAAATCCTACATTTTAGTTTTATTGGTTACATTTTGTTGTCTTTCTTCATTTATAAATTTTTGTCTTGCTGAGGACGGCCCTTGGACATAGGGCCGAAATATTTTCACTGTCTTACAAAAAGAATTCCCTATTGTTCTTCTTATTTTTGTTGTTTGAGAGTAACATTGACCAGAGGGCAGCTACCCCCCCCCTCCACAAACGTCGTAATGTTCCAAAATGCATTCAATTGAAATTTTGAGTCAGCAATTTTACTTAAAATAGCCCCCAGATCATATAAAAAGGCTGTTGGGGTTGAAAAGAACCCCCAGGGCCTGAGGGCAATGGTTTTAACTTATGCCTCGGGAGCATTTAAGGTTTTTTATGGAAAGGATGCTTGCATAAACTTTAGAAGTCCCATTTGGTTGAAAATTAGAAGTTATAGTTCCTTTTTAAGAGTCAAAAGTGATGAGAGAGCAACCAGCCCGCTCCCCCACGCTCATCATTTCCACAAAGACATCCGATCAAAATTTGAAGATAGCAATTAGGTTTATAGTAGTTAAGGGTTGGAAAATTATGTCTTTGAGGAAGACATCCAAATTACAGTGAAATAAATTATTGAACTGATGTATCTTTCAAAAATTAATATCATTATACTTCAAATATTTAATTTGATGTTGTTTATACTTTCAAAGACTGTTCAAGACGCATATAGTTTTCAAGAAGCGCCAATGACGCAGTAGGTTTTAGACTTTTACAGTGAGACAAGTAGGCAATACCCAAACTCTTGTTTGTAGTGATTTTTGTTCGTTTCAAGCTTGATTTTCATATTCAATTTGAGTTTCACTAGTTTTAAGATTTATTTATTCATTTACATTAATATCTATTGTATGTTTGTTTGCATTGATTGTTTATTCCGTTCGTTTTAAATTTCATTTATACTTCAACAGCAAAATATTTTTTTTCGTTTTTAAGCTTGATTTTCATATTCAATCAGAAAAACTTATTTTTGGGAAAGTTTATTTTAATTAATTTTTCTTCGTTTTTGATTGCAGAAAGTTTCAAGTTTTTAAAAAATCCTTATTTCAAAATCAAACTTAAAAAAAATCGAATGTTCATCAAAGTATCAAAACTGGTATCAAAGTAACAATATCAGAGTGAAAAAATGGGTTCGTGTCAACCTTGGAGTTTTTTTTATTTAATGGTTGAACTATTTTTAACAAAATGGCTGTCTCAAAATTTTTATCGGATGAATTTGGGGGGAAAAGGACATAAAAGGGCCTCAGAGAAAAAAATAAATGGAGTGTGGGGGAGGCTAGCTTTTTACTCATAAGAAGTGAATCAAAACTTTCAAATTACAATCATATGAGCCCTCTATAAAGTTTATACGAGCATCCCTTCCATAACAACCATATGTGCCACCAGGACAACACTTACAACACCTCCCCCTAGGCCCTGGGGGGGGGGGGGAGTTGGAGTTGACACCGGAGTTATTGTTATCTAATTTTTGAACAATTTTCAAAAAAAAACTGGCTATCTCAAAATTTGTAGCGGATGGGTTTAGGGAAAAACGGGCATGGGGTGGGAGCTAGTTGCCCTTAAATCTCTTGATTCTTAAAAAGTGAGCTAGAACTTTCAATTTCGAATCAAATGAGCCCTCTATGAAGTTTATACGAGCATCCCTTTCATAAGAACCATACATGCCTTTAGGGCATAACTTAGAACGCCTTCCCCGGGGCCCTGGAGGGTTGTATTGACACCGGAGCTTTTCTTATCCGACCTTTAAATTATTTTTTAACAAAATGTAGATCTCAAAATTTTCATCAGATGGGTTTGTAAAAAAGGCGTGGGGGGGGGGGGGGCTAGTTGCCCTCGGTTCTCCTTTGACTATTAAAAAGTGAACTCGAACTTTCAGTTTCCAATCAAATGAGCCCTCTCTGAAGTTTATACGAGCATCCCTTTCATAAGAACCATATATGCCCGAGGACATAACTTACAACGCCTGCCCCCGGGCCCTGGAGGGTTGTGTCGACACCTTAGATTTTGTTATCGGACTTTTGAATAATTTTTAACTTAATGGCTATCTTAAAAATTTTATGGAGTTGACCATAAACCATGGGATTGGAGTTGACCTCCAATCCCTTTTGACTCTCAAAAAATGAACTAGAACTTTCAATTTCCAATCAAATGAGCCTTCTCTGAAGTTTTTACGAGCATCCCTTCCATGAGAACCATATATTCCCCCAGGGCATAACTTACAACGCCTGCCCTTGGGCCCTGGTGGGCTGTGTCGACCCCGGAGTTTTCGTTATATGGACTTTGAACTATTATAAAAAACGACTATCTCAAAAATCTTATCAGATGGGTTTGATAAAAAAAAGGGCGTGGAGGGGGGGGGGGGTGGCTAGGTGCCCTCCAATTTCTCTTGACTCTTACAAAGTGGACTAGAACTTCCAATTTCCAAT
>NC_142803.1:58408937-58439114 GCF_049724085.1 Artemia sp. Qi Xiang Cuo
AATGTAACAATATTTCTTCCAAAATAATTCTGAAAAATAAATCAATTGTTTAGGTTAACTATGGAGGACAATCTTCCTGGGACCCGGTTATGACAAGGTCTAAATTTGCCTCCAATTACTTTTTTTTATCCAAATATTGTTTCATAATCTATGCCAATTTCATTATGAAATCAATTTCACTTTTTTACTAAAACTCATTAATTACACTTGAAGACAATATACTGATGTAAAAAATAATAAAAATATCTCTATTCAATGAATTTTCTATATATAATGGGTGCAGTGACAGCTGTAACGTAAGTACCAACATATTGAAACAGCCTGAAACCCTTTAAAATGGCAACAATTTGAAACAAAAATTAACCAGAAGTTAACTATCTAACCTTTTTAATGATACCCCATCTAACCTTCTTTTTTTTTAGCAACTTACTAAAGATAAACCAAACTTCATTGTTACCAAATATTAAAAAACGCGTTTTGAAAAAAAAAAAATATGTACTTCAGTGCACTAAAATTTTTAGAATGATTTCCTGATAATTTTTTCATGAACGGAAAACTCTGCTTTCTTTTCCTTCATTTTCTTTAACAATCATTAGCAGCCAACTAAAACATGTAAACAATACACCTGGACAAAGTCGCCATTAAAATTTATGCGGTATCATTTATGTAACTTGCAAATATTTCAAATACAAAGGTCGACGTATCAAAAAAGATAAAACAAACACTGAAAACAATAGGCATGGCAGTAATTCTTCAGGTCCCTTCTTGGGGATTTTTTTTTAATACAGCTGAGATGAGGTTCAGTTTCCTTTTGCTAACTGTCGATTCAACTTTGTCCACTGCAGCTTTCAACTATTTATCTTTATCGTGCTGTACTTTCAGCCTATTTAGCATAGCTTTGGCAACATGTAGTCCAATCAGGTCGTTTGATTTGACAGCAATATCCAGCTTTCTAGCAGCTTGTTTGAGAAGAGTCAGAAATTTTTTAATGAACAGAAGGCTCTGCTTCCTTTTCCTTCATTTTCTTTTCCAAAGCATCTAAGGATTCCTTATCTTTGTCAAATCTCTTGGTCAACGCCAGACGCTCTTTTTTCACACTGTTTTTCTCTTCTTCTTTTTCCTCTTCGGATTTTCTAGCTGCTAAGCTTTCCAGGTACCTCTCGTAAGCCATTCTCCCAGACTTAGCATAGCACATCATTTCAGAGGACATCGGGTACGCTTCTACTTTTCCGCAGTATGGTTTTAGGGCATCTTTAATGGTCAATTTAGCATAAAGGGTTCTCTCTAGCATCAGTGTTTGATGCTGATCAAGCACATTTTTTTACTCAGAAAAACCCCTTTCTACACTGGCACTTCCATGCGAAATGATGAGACTTGGACCATATAACATTTGTCAGATTTGGGTAGCTATTATCCTAGCTATGTGTAAGGAGGTGAAGCCAATAAGTATCAATGCGCTTGTCACAAAGGTCTCGAGATTCTTCCTCCAATCGCATCAGAGCCCAATCATCTCTCAACCTATCTATACCAATCCAAATGGACAACGGCCGTATGCCGTATTTCCGTAGTTGTGTATTATGCGCCACTCACTGAAGTTTATGCTGTGTAAAACTTGAGAACAAACCGGTTGCTTCGTTAGTTTTTTTTTCAGCTTAGCAAGAGACAAGACAAAGACAAAAAACAGAATATATGGGATATATAATTTGGGCTGTATATTTTCACATAAGGAGGGGGGGGGTAAAGTATTTAGACAGTTTGAAATCAGAAAACGATTCTTTCTAGGTATATGGCTACTAAATATTACAGAAGAAGAGCGAGGTATCTGGAAATTTTGTAAAAAAAAAATTAAAAAAGAAAAGAAGAAAATCCCAGTATAAAGTAAATGTAATGTTTACGAGTTAAGTGTTATCATGCTGCCTAAGTAAAGAACGATGTCAGCATAATGTATTATTATTTTTTTCCTCCATACCCGGGCACTTCGTATCGAAGGGGTTGTTGTAGAAACTTCGAAAAGGGCTCATTCGATTGGAAATTGGAGTGGCTAGTGTCCTTTTTAATAGTCAAAAGTGATTGGAGGGCAAATACTCCCCCCCACGCCAATCATTCCCCAAACACATCCAATCAAAATTTTGAGATAGCCACTTTGTTCAGTGTAGTTGATTTCCAGATAGAAAATATGTTTTTGAGGAGGATACTCTCCCACAACCCTCTCTGGGCAAGGGTTTTAAGTTATGCCCTGAGGGCATATAAGAATGATGTTGGCACAATGTATCATTTATTGTTTTTTTCCTTTAGAGCAGGGCACTTGGTATCGAAAAGTTGGCGTAGAAACTTCAAAAATGGCTCATTCAATTGGAAATTGCAGTGGCTTGTGCCCATCTTAATAGTCGAAAGTGATTGCACAGCATCTATCACCCCCCCACGCCCATCATTCCCCCAAACACATCAAATCAAAACGGTGAGAAAGCCAATTTGTTCAGCGGAGTTGACTTTAAAATAGAAAATATATTTTTGAGGAGGACACTCCCCCACAACCCTCGGGGCAAGGGTTTTAAGTTATGCCCTGGGGACATATAAGGTTTTTTATAGAAGACGTTGTCGCAGAAACTTCAAAAAAAGGCTCATTCGATTGGAAATTCAAAGGGCTAGTGCACTTTTTAATAGTCGAAAATGATTGGAGGGCAACTAGCCCCCCCCCCCATGCGCATCATTCCCCACAAACACATCCAATCAAAATTTTGAGATAGCCATTTTGTTCAGCGTAGTTGATTTCCAGATAGATGTAAGTTATGCCCTGGGGGCATTTAAGGTTTTTATAGAAGGCGTTGTCGTAGAAACTTCAAAAAAGGCTCATTCAGTTGGAAATTCAAAGGGATATTGCCCTTTTTAATAGTCGAAAGTGATTTGAGGGAAAATAACCCCCCTCTCACTCCTAACTTTTCCCCAAGCACATCCAATCAAAATTTTGAGATAGCCATTTTATTCAACGTAGTTTTAAGTTCTGTAAATTAGGTCTTTGAGGATGACAACCCCCTCAAAGGCCTTAGGGCAAGGGTTGTAAGTTATGCCCTGGGGGCATATAAAGTTTTAAAGAACGTGTTGTCGTAGAAACTTGATAAAGAACTCATTCGATTAGAAATTGAAATGGCTAGTGACCTTTTTAATAGTCGAAAGTAATTGGAAGGCAACTAACACCCCTTCCGCCCCCACCATTTCCCCAAACACAACCAATCAAAATTTTGAGATAGCCATTTTGTTCCACGCAGTTAAGTTCAGGAAATTATACCTTTGAGCAGGACACTCCCCCCAGAGTCTTCAGGGCAAGGGTTATAAGTTATGCCCTGGGGGCATATAAGTTTTTATTGAAATCTTTGTAGTAGAAACTTCAAAAAGGGATCATTCGATTGGAAATTCAAAGGTCTAGTGCCCTTTTTAATAGTCAAAAGTGATTTGAGGGCGACTAGCCCCCCTCTCTCGCCCACCTTTTCCCCAAACACATCCAATCAAAAAGTTTAGGTAGCCATTTTGTTCAGTGTTGTGGATTTCCAGATAGAAATTATGTTTTCGAGAAGGAAATTCCCCCACAGTCCTCTGGGCAAGGGTTATAAGTTATGCCCTGGGGGCATATAAGGTTTTTATAGAACGCGTCGTTGTAGGAACTTCAAAAAGGACTCATTCGATTGGAAGGCAACTAACACCCCTTCCACGCCCAATATTTCCCCAAACATATCCAATCAAAATTTTTAGATAGCCATTTTGTTCCACGCAGTTTAAATTTCAGGAAATTATACCTTTGAGCAGGACACTACCCCCACAGTCTTCAGGGCAAGGGTTATAAGTTATGCCCCGGGGGCATATAAGGTTTTTATTGAAACCTTTGTCGTAGAAACTTTAAAAAGGACCCATTCGATTGGAACTTGAAAGGGCTAGTGCCCTTTTTAATAGTCGAAAGTGATTGGAGAGCAACTAACCCCCCTCTCACGCCCACAATTTCCCAAACACATCCAATCAAAATTTTGAGATATCCATTTTGTTCAACGTAGTCGAGAGTTCTGGAAATTAGGTCTTTTAGGATGATAACCCCATCTGAGGCCAAAGTTTAGGGTTGTAAGTTATACCCTGGGGGTATATAAGGTTTATATAGAAAGTAATATTAGAAATTTCAAAAGGGGCTCATTTGATTAGAAATTGAAATTGCACTTTTTAATAGTCGAAAATGAGAGGAGACTAATTAACCCCCCTTTCACGCCTACCATTTCCCCAAACACATTGAATCAAAGTTAAGAGATTGTCATTTTGTTCAACCTAGTTGAAAGTTCTGGAAATTGTGCATTTAAGGATGATAAACTCCCCAGAGCCCCAATGGCAACGGTTTTAAGTTAGGCCCTGGCGGCATACAAGTCGTTTAAAGACGGCTTTGTCGTACAAACTTCAAAATGGGATTATTCCATTGGAACTTGAGATGGTTAGTACCCTTTTTAATAGTATACACTTATTAAAGGGCAACTAACCCCCCTCTCACGTCCACCATTCCCCCAAACACATCCAATCAAAATTTTCAGATAGCCATTTTGTTCAACGTAGTAGAAAGTTCTGGAAATCAGGTCTTTGAGGATGACCCCTCCATTTTCCCAGACACATCCAATCAAAATTTTGAGATAGCCATTTTGTTTAACGTAGTTGAAAGTTCTGGAAATTAGGTCTTAGAGGATGACAACCACCCTCACAGCCCTTAGGGTAAGGGTTTTAATTTATGCCCTGGGGCATATAAGGTGATAATAGGAAGTGTTGTCGTAGAAACTCAAAAAGAGCTCATTCGATTGGAAATCGAAAGGCCTAGTGCTCTTTTTAATAATCGAAAATTATTGGAAGGCTTGACATTTGTATAGTAAAGATCGATGTGGGCATAATGTATTATTTTTTTGTTGTTGTTTTTGTTTAGACCAGGGCACTTTGTATCGAAGGAGTTGTCATAGGAACTTCAAAAAGGGTTCATTTGATTGAAAATAGAAAGGGTTGATGCTCTTTTTAATAGTCAAAAGTGATTGGAGGGAAACTAAACCCCCTCCCACGCCCACACTCCCATTTGACTTTATGTTTAAAAACTAAATGTTGCCATAAGATTAAATCAAAATGCCCTGTGTAAATGCTAATTCCCAATAAGGTATCTCAGCAGTATCCCAAGAACGGCTGAGGGTATTATGTTCAAACTTTCGGGGCTGCTTCTGCTCTTAAAATTTAAACAAATCAAAATAGCGCAAGTGTATCCAAGCTATCAAAGAAAGTAAACAGATTTTTTTTGCGAATGGTATCAAGTTGTTCATTTCAGGTCAACAAGAGGAGGTATGAAACTAAATTAAACACTACTATTTGTGTCCAGATTTTTAAGAGGGTGTCTATTGTTAAAAATTGCTGAAAAGTTTTGTCCAGCATACAAACAGCAGGCCAAACTATAAATTCTTAAAAAAACGAAAAGATTTAAAGTATTATTTTCTTTTTCTCTGAAAAGACTATGTCTATATAAAACGAACAGAAATTAATTTAAAAAACTTTTTCCACAAAATAAGCTTTCAAAAGAAAAGTAAAGAACTCCATTAAACAAAAAATGAGCAAAAATCATATCAAATAATCTACCAAGCGTGAAACCACTACAAATCAGCATCGATAAATAAATGAAACCCAAAACGAACAGAAATTAGGGGAGAGTGGTCCATACTGAGCCGGATTTCGGAAAACTGTATTTTATTGCTGCCCATTGGGTGTTTTGTTACTTCTCTTGCATCATAAAGTAGCACATGACAAGTAGTTTTTTTTTAGAATTTTTGCAGATTTTAATACTGCTCCATCTAGGGAAAAATCTCAGTGGATCACTATGTACCACCTGGCCCAGTATGGACCGGAGGTGGTGCATAGTAAGCCATCCTATGGTGCATACTGGGCCGCTTGAAGACTCTCAAATAAAAAATCATTCGTTTATTGTGTTAAAACGGTAAAAAGGTAAACAAAACTTCTAAAAAATGAAACAGATAACACTCATTCGTTTATAATGTTAAAGCGCTAGAAAAGTAAGAAAACTAAAATGGTATGCTATAAAAAAAGCATTTGGCAAGAAATGGAAACTACAGATATTTACCAATCCTTGAAAGTAAAGAAAGAAGATGCCCTTGAAGCTGTCCCTTTTGCTGGGATCAGGTTTGAAATCTTTTTCAGAAGATCTTCACGGGGATACACAATGGCGTCTTCTTTTTCGGGCCACTTGAACCTATTCACTCCCGCCATGATTAGCACACTAACTTGGGAAGAGTCTTTGTTCTTTACCTGAACCACTCCAGGGAAATATTCGCCTTCATAAAAAATTTTCACGAAATCGTCAATTATAATTGTGTCGAACAGTCCGTCCTCTGAACAAAGCTCGTCTTCTTCCTCCTGTCCAATGTGAAGCGACGAATCATAACTGTCATCATGGAGTGAAAGGCTTCCATCAGTGTCCTCGTCAAACTGTAAAACCTGCTTTGCTGCTTTCTTTTGCACTCTTCTTGGCTTTGCAGCTTTCCCCTTTCTGCTGGCTCTTGCTACTTCCTCTGCTTCGATTTGTTGCTTTACAGGCGTATCAGTCAAGATTTTGGATGAGCCTCACTTCCTACCTCTGAGAGACTGCTTCCTAGGAGGAGCTTTAGCAAAAGGCTTCACCTGTTCTGGACTGAAGGTGATGGAAGATGAGGGTATATGCGCCCGTCTTACATTGTCGGACATGCTTGCTCTTCCAAGTTGAGGGCTGGTACTCGCACCTGTGCTGTTAGCCTCTGGGCGAGAGTCCACAGCTTCCGTGTCATGATTTATGGTACTGCTTGATCCGTTCTCCTCACTTTCGGGTCTGTCTGTGACATATGAGCCCAGGAAATCTTGTTCTGTAAATACGCCTGGGTTGTAAGGCCTAATGCCTGATCTAGCAAACCCACTCTGGATGTTAGAAGGGGTAAATGCGAGTGGAAAGGCTGAACCAACTAGTCCAACAATACCGTAGATCGAGATGTTTTTACCGGATTGCTCAACATCCAATTATCCCTTGCCCTGTTATACTGGGCCTTGAATGAGAAATAGACACTGACATCAAGGGGTTGTAGCCTTTGGCTGCAGTGTGGGGGAATAGCAAGTAGGACTACGCCATTCTTCTTGCGAATTCCAGTGCATTTACCGAGATATGGGATTCGTGATTGTCTAGCGCGTTGTAAATATCAGCTGCATCAAAGCAGTTTTTTTTCAAGCACAGTGCGCAGGTTGGTGAAAAACTGCATCACATTGTGAGGATTGAAGCTGGTTGCTCGACTGAGGCTGGTTGCTTCTGGTTTCCTCAGTGAAAAAGTAGGATTCCGAGATTTGAAACCATACATCCATTCTTTACCCGCTTTTTCGAGGTCAACCCATGCCCGAGGCATTTTTTTTCTTAGTTGCTAATGCAAACTGATAAGCCACTTTCCTGGCCTCTATTTCAGTAAGCCCGTAACACAAGTTCGAAGCGGTGATTAAGTAAGTGACTAAAGCAGCTTCTTCATTGGGAGAAAAGACAGTGACAAATCCATGTTTCTGGCGAGACTGGCTGAGACCTTCTGGTCATCAATGAAATTCTTGTATTCGTTGTACCGTCGCTGAAGCGTTGCTCTGGGAATACCAAACATACTTCCAGCCTTTCGGACACTGAGACCTTCACAGACCATATTCAAGCTAGTCTAGTTCTCTCTTCGGACTCAGCCTGCCGTTCCGCTGCATCCTGTCTGTACTGTTCTATCTGGCTCCTTGGGACACTTGGCATTTTGAGACTTCTTTCTGGTTGTAGATTAGTTCCTAGAACAAAAGTACTTTGATTAGCAGATCAGTTTCTAGAAGAAACCTGAGCGAAAAATCCTATGGTACATAGTGAGCCACTGATCCAGTATGTACTGCTTCTGAGTGGCTCAGTATGTACCACAGGCCATCGGTTCTTTAAAAGTGAAACTGCCTGAAGCACTGCATATGCTCTCTGATAAATAAAGATTCAAACAAGGTAAAAAACAACCTTCTATGATAAACCGTAGCACAGAAAGATGAAGAAGTGCATACAAGAAATATTTTTCCCATGGTATAACAAAAAGGTTAAAGAGAGCTGGTGGAAAACGAAGATAGAAACATACCTTCAAAAGTGGACAAAAAAGTCGGCCATCCTGTAAACTATGTCATATGGCTTGGGCGTCCTTTTTCAACTCAGTAGATGGCAGTTAAGCTTAGTGGCTCACTATGTACCTATGCTCAGTATGTACCACTTACCCTTACAATAAATAACCGAGTCAAACTCAAAACGAGCAGAAATTAACATTAATTGGGCTCAAAACCCCTATGCCTTCCCCAGACCAGAACATAATTTGCACTTTACTGAAAAAAATATAAATGTTTTTACTTTTTTAACTTTAATCAATCAAATAATATTAACACTTTGATTACTAAATATAAGTGTGTGTATATTAAACTGACAATGCACATTCATTTGTATTTTTTTCAGTAAAGTACAAATTATGTTCTGGCCTTGGGAAGGCATAGGGGTTTTGAGCCCAACTTATGTTAATTTATGCTCGTTTTGAGTTTGAATCGGTTATTTATAGTAATTTCTGTTTGTTTTGGGTTTCATTAATTTATCGATACTAATTTGTGGCGGTTTCACGCTTGGTAGATTATTTTATTTTTGATCATTTTTTGTTTAATAGAGTTCTTTACTTTTCTTTGAAAAACTTATTTTGTGGAAAAAGATTTTTTTAATTAATTTTAGTTAAACACCTAGAACCCAAACATTATGCCTATACTAGCATAAGAAGAAAGGTCAGTAATTCAATGATTTATTTCTGTTATTTTATATGTAATAAATAATTGAGACAAAACTATAGAAAGTAGTGAAAAATTATGTCAAGTTAAGAGAAAGTGATAGTTACTAGGGGTGGATTGTCACTAGTGTTAAATCACTAGGGGTGGCAACCCTGAACTAAAGGGGAATTATGGGAGACCGATTTTTTTCCGAGAAGACAGTTGTTTGGGGAAATCCCAAAAAATTCGGCGATTAGTCAAAGCACTGCAATTTTCAGACAAAATCTGCCAAAAAATTTTACTGGGCAAAGAAAACTTCCAAGTAGCATTGCTATTACTCTATCCCACTTTTTGCATGCCCCCCCCACAATGTGCAAAAATATAGCCCAAAATTTATAAGTCTAATGCATTCTATCACCCATCCCTTGTCTTTGTAAGCTGTGAAACCGGTTTTGTGAGATCTAACCAAAGCGTATTTCTTGAGTGTGTTTCATTTAATTAAGAAGTATTATGATTCCATTTTTGAAGGTATAAAATCCAGAGGCATCGATTCATCATGACCCAATTAAAAGAACAATTAACAAATCTTTTGAAAATTGCCATATTTACTTTAAGTTGTTAGCATCACTCTTGTTTGAAACTGTGTACCTGTAAACTGAACCAGCTGTGACAAAATATAGAACCAGAAAAGCTCATGGGAAATATATAATTTGGGTTATATACTTGAGTGTTAAGGAGGGGGAGTCAGGTAAAGAAAAGTTCCAAAGCTGCTGCCTGCCAGTAGCAGAATTCGACAGACTTCCAAAAACTACCAACACTTTAGGCAGAATAACTTGTGTTCTGACAGCCTTTCTTTGAGCAAAATTTTTCTTATGTGTAAAAATGGTATTTTCAGATAAAATTTGCCAACAAATTTGAAAACTCCAAAGTAGCATTGCTACTTCACTACCCCACTTTTTGCACGGTTGCCAATTCATAGGCAGCGCGCTTGTGCTGCCTAAGTAAAGAACGATGTTGGCACAATGTGTTTCTTTTTCTCCATACCCGGGCACTTCATATCAAAGGAGCACTTCCATCATTCCCCAAACACATCCAATCAAAATTTTGAGATAGCCATTTTGTTCAGCGTAGTTGATTTCCATATAGAAAATATGTTTTTGAGGAGAACACTCCCCTACACCCCTCGGGGCAAGGGTAGTAAGTTATTTCCTGGGGGCATATAAGGTTTTTATAGAATGCGTTATCGTAGAAACTTCAAAAGGGCCTCATTCGATTGGAAATTCAAAGGTCTAGTGCCCTTTTTAAGTCGAAAGTGATTTGAGGGCAACTAGCCCCCCTCTCTTGCCCATCATTCCCCCAAACACATCCAATCAAAATTTTGAGATAGTCATTTTGTGCAGCGTAGTTGATTTCCAGATAAAAAATATATTTTTGAGGAGGACACTCCCCCACAACCCTCAGGGCAAGGGTTTTAAGTTATGTCCTGGGGGCATATAAGGT
This sequence comes from Artemia sp. Qi Xiang Cuo, assembly GCF_049724085.1. NCBI lineage: Eukaryota > Metazoa > Arthropoda > Branchiopoda > Anostraca > Artemiidae > Artemia > Artemia sp. Qi Xiang Cuo. Next base: position 58,419,267 of record NC_142803.1, read on the forward strand.
TTTTATAGAAGGCGTTGTCATAGAAACTCAAAACAGGCTCATTCGATTGGAAATTCAAAGGACTAGTACCCTTTTAATATTCGAAAGTGATTGGAGGGCAACTAACCCCCCCCCAAGCCCATCATTCTCCCAAACACGTCCAATCAAAATTTTGAGATAGCCATTTTGTTCAGCGTAGCTGATTTCCAGATAGAAAATATGTTTTTGAGGAGGAGACTCCCCTATAGCCCTCAGGGCAAGAGTTTTAAGTTATGCCCTGGGGGAATATAAGGTTTTTATAGAGGGCGTTATCGTAGAAACTTCAAAAAAGGCTCATTGAATTGGAAATTCAAAGGGCTAGTGCCCTTTTTAATAGTTCGAAAGTGATTGGAGGGCAACAAGCTCCCCCACGCCCATCATTTCTCCAAACACATCCAATCAAAATTTTGAGATAGCCATTTTGTTGCGCATAGTTGATTTCCTGATAGAAAATATGTTTTTGAGGAGGACAATCCCCCAGAGCCCTCAGAGCAAGGGTTTTAAGTTATGCCCTGGGGTTGGGGGCATATAAGGTTTTTATAGAAGGCGTTGTCGTAGAAACTTCAAAACAGGCTCATTCGATTGGAAATTCAAAGGGGTAATCTCCTTTTTAATAGTCGAAAGTGATTGGATGGCAACTAGCCCCCACCCTCTACACCCATCATTTCCCCAAACACATCCAATAAAAATTTTGAGATAGCAATTTTGTTCAGCATAGTTGATTTCCAGATAGAAAATACATTTTTGAGGAGGACACTCCCCCACAACCCTCAGGGCAAGGGTTTTAAGTTATGCCCTGGGGGCATGACGTTTTTATAGAAGGCGTTGTCATAGAAACTTCAAAAGGGGCTCATTCGATTGGAAATTCAAAGGGCTACTGCGCTTTTTAATAGTCAAAAGTAATTGGAAGGCAACTAGCCCCCCCCCCACACGCCCATCATTCCTCCAAACATATCCAAACAAAATTTTTAGATAGCCATTTTATTCACCATAGTTTAAAGTTTTGGAAATTAGGTCTTTAAGGAGGATAATCCCTCACCCCCCCCACAGCCCTCAGGGCAAGGGTTGCAAGTTATGCCCTGGGGGCATATAAGTTTGTTTTGTAAGCGTTGTCGTAGAAACTTCAAAAGGGCTCATTCGATTGGAAATTGAAAGGACTAGTGCCTTTATTAATAGTTAAAAGTTATTGGAGAGCAACTAACGCCACTGTCACGCCCACCATTTTCCCAAACACCTCCAATGAAAATTTTCAGATATTCATTTTGTTCAACGTTGTTGAAAGTTCTTGAAATTAGGTCTTTTAGGATGACAACCCCCTCAGAGCCCCCGGGGCAAGGGTTGTAAGTTATACCCTGGAGCGATATAAGGTTTATATAGAAAGTTGTTGTATATAATTTATAGAATAGATTTTAGTCTTCCTCAAATCCAATTTTTATCTCTGAAAAGACCATGTCAATATAAAACAAAGAAAAAATAATCAAAAAAACTTTTTCCACAAAATAAGTTTTTCAAAGAAAAGTAAAGAACTCCATTAAACAAAAATGAGCAAAAATAAAATATAATAATCTACCAAGCATGCAACTACCACAAATCAGCATTGATAAATAAATGAAACCCAAAACGAACAGAAATTACAATAAATAACCAAGTCAAACTCAAAACGAGCAGAAATTAACATAAGTTGGGCTCAAAACCCCTATGCTTCCCCAGGGCCAGAACGTAATTTGCACTTTACTGAAAAAAATACAAATGAATGTGCATTTTCAGTTTAATATACATATACTGATATTTAGTAATCAGAATGTTACTATTATTTGATTTGTTAAAGTTATAAAAGTAAGAACATTTATATTTTTCAGTAAAGTGCAAATTACGTTCTGGCCCTGGGGAGCATAGGGGTTTTGAGCCCAAATTATGTTAATTTCTGCTGTTAGTTAACTCTAAAACAGGATCAGCCTCAGAAAATTCATTTGAAAAATGGGATATCCACTCGGACAAAGGAATGTCATTCGGGTCTGGCAAATTGGAGGAGACAGTACGAGGTAATAGCTTCCACAGAAGATCAGGTGAATTCCTGACCTTCTCAGAATAAAGTGTCTGCATTTTAGATTGATGAAGGGCAAGTTCCTTAGCAAAACATTTTTTTGACACTTTTCTCAGTTCATTGACTGTTCCTTGACGGGGGTATAGACAATCTCTCCATAATTTGTACTAAAATTTAGCACGGTCACAAGCTTCAGACAGCACAAGATTTCCTGACCACCCGGGAACTTGGGTACCAACACGTATTTTTTTCAGAGGAACTGCCCTTTTTTCAGCACACAAAACTGCATGGAAGATTTCTGCGGAGTAGATATCAAGAGTTAATCTAACCTCATTAATGTCTTTATTAGAAGACCTTTGCAGAAGATGAAATGGAACCCGGATCTTGTTTAGGATACTATCTGAACTTTCAATGAACTGGGATATGTCAATTTTATTCCAATCGCGAGAAGTATACCACTTGTGCCGGTGAACCGTACAAGCCTGAAACACTGGAATCTGAGTAGCTTCTCGTTTAAAATTAGAAGCAATAGGAAGGTGGTCTGAAACTTGAAATTTGGAAACTACCTCAACACAAGGTATATCAAGGTTATATGACACAACATGGTCGAGGTTAGATGTGCAAGAAGAAGAATGAATGTAAGTAAGCTGAGCAGATTTCTGTTGAATTTTAAAATCATCACCAAATATTCCTAATAGTAAAGAAGCATGGATAGAAGCTGAAGATAACCTGCAATTTAAATCACAATTAAAATCACCTATGATCAAACACGGGTTTTTCAGTTTAAGGACATCACAAAGACAAGAGCTAAGTTTACTAACTGCTAAAGCGCAATCTCTCTGCAAATCTTCATCTTTGTAATCTGTGGGTAAATACACATTTATTATTACGCATTCACCAACTCGAACAGCTAAAAAACTATCACTAGAAAAGAAAACACTAGAATTAAGATTCGATGCTACATAAGTAGCAATACCACTGGAAGCTCAGCCTTTAGAAGCACTACGTTTAGCTGGAACCGAAAGTTATGAAGGTGGCTCTAATGTCAATTAAACTAAGGCTGTGGTTGGTCAGGAAATGTTCCTGCAAACACAGAATATCATGATTATGAAGTATATTTGCAAGAATAGGTCTTTTTTTATAAGACCACCAGAGAGAAAACGAATATCCATTAATCTACTTAGCTGCCCGTTTATCGGTTTGAGCGTTGCCAGGGCATTTGATACTGTAACAGGTGTGATTAGACTCTTTACATGTAATGCAAAACATGTTCCGAACACATGGATTATCCCAGGTGGAAGAATACTCCAAGGAACCACAGCGAGAGCACATTTCTGCGTTCTTACAATCCACAGCAAGATGTCCTTGTTGGTGATATCTGAAACACCGTCTAGGTATGAATGAAATTCTGGACAGTTAACTTTTTATAACCCACCTTCACAGAATTTTTCAGAAAAGAATCAAGATCACTCCGTTGTTCAAAATAAATCTTGTAGACACGTGACTTGCCACACTGCAAAGCTTTGACACACTTTGGAATAATTTTCTCTAGATCTTCTTCATTCATTTCTGTCGGTACGCCTTTTATTACACCAATGAAGGCGGGAGATTTAACAGAGGCTAAAAGGCCAGGTTGGAACTTTTTCATCTGGTCAGCAATTGAGGAGGCAGCAGGTTTACTTTTTACGACAATTTTCCATTCTGATGAAGAACGTTTCACCTCTGAAATATCATTTGCAACTTCAGGACATATTTTATCAATAAAATCTTTCCTTAATAGTGGAGATGAAAGATTGGACGAGCATATTTTTTACACGACAGCATAGATAGGAGGATTGGATTGGTCCTTGGTGCAAGACGACTGAGCAGAAGAGGGCCAGGCAGAAGTTGCCTGTGCTGCGAGATGTTCTTTATTTAGCTCAGACAAACTGTCAATTTTACGGGAAAGTTCTTTCATGCGACAGGTTAATGTTGCGGCAATTATATCACCAAGTGTTGTGATTTCATGTGATGAGCTAAGTCCGAATGCTGGGATCATACGTTTTTCTATTATTGCCGTAAATAGCAATTTAAAATGTTCAAGGATATTTTCATTGTCTTTTTAGCACCTCATTTAACGTTTTTCGGTTCCTAGAGCCTGACGTAAGACCTCCTTTGCCTTTAGAATGGTTTTATGACTGAAAAAGCTTGTCGACTTAGCAATTATTGTTTCTACTTTGATACCATCGATCGAGAAATAAAATTCAATATTGGATTTAAAATACGGTAATATCCGAGTTATCAATTATTTCATAATTGCACTTACGGTAATAATATTCAATAGAAAAAAATCCACTCCAAAACAATGCCAAAACCGTCGCCAATATAAACTCAATCCAATAAAGCAGGCAGTGACGTCACAGTGGAGTTACAGCTTTGTAGTCCAAGAAATTGTTTTCAAGGTCACTGAATTAATGAGATTTCGAAATCTAAAGATAATCTCACACTGAATCTAGGTCAGGAATTAGAATCACTTACATTCCTTTATCCTTTTTGTCACTTCAAATATAATCCGACTACGAATGCTATTTATTTGGTTAGATGTTCACAGCACACCTTAAGGTATTGGTACACCTTAAGGAAAAATATGGAGATGCTTCAAAGTAGTTTACAAAACATATTGTGTTTCTTTAAGCCAACAAATATACAATATATTAAAAGAACCCACTACAAAATTTAAGATAATACTTTATAATACCCAGAATGGTTCTACTAATTAGATTATAAAGTTTTTTTTTCCATTACTATACATTTTTCAAAATTATATTTTAGTAAATTATGCTCTAATAAGCTAGCAGAGATAAATTTAAAACTGAGAAAATGACAAATTTAATGTAGGAACTAGAAGGTATGACTGTATTGATAAACCACAGAAATATTTGGTGCTAATGTAGAATTAATCCATTTCAGAATGGAATACAGTGTTAGTGTACAGTTCAGTGTTATGAGAAGAAAACACTATTAAATTCTTAAAAAAATACAAAATACCTACTTTTATCATTCCATAAAGAGCTTTGCTTTTTTTTACTCCTCAACCCTCCTTACTGTGCAAATTTAAAAACCAACTTATGTATTTTTATTACCTTTTTTATTATTTTTTTTATTGTGTTGATACTGCTTCAACCTTACAATACTTAAATATATCATCAGTAAGTGCTTCATATTACTTAACCCCCTAACCCTTGCTAATTTGGAAATATATAACCAAGCCAAATTAAATATTTCTCATGTATCTGTAGTAGAGAACTTTTTTGTTTCAACTCAATACCCATAAACTGAATCAGCTTCTTCTCTTAAGCCCTCATAGTTCATTGAAATTCTTTATAATTTACTGGATGAGATTTTTTCTTCAAAATTTACAGCAGCTACTGGTGAATCATATTTTCTTTGTTTCTTCCATTTTATTCATTCTTGAATAAGATTTGGTCAATTTTTGTATCACTTTCATTGAATAGCCTTGGGCTATGGAGACCATTAGGGGAGGAGGGGAACCAGGGATTAATGGTCCAAAATAAAAACAAAACTAAAAATAAAACTTGTCTCTCTTTTGATCTAACATGTCAACTTCTGAAGAGAAGCTAGGCCTAGGGTATTCTAGACTTTTACCCATTTTGAAAAATTAGGCTGGAAAGGAGCAAAATGTAAAGTTAATGAAAGATTATATTTGGAGTTTTAAATAGGATGTTCAATAAAAATCAGTCTCTCTTTGGTAGTTAGTAATTGTATTACCTGTTGAAAATAAAACTTATAATTTATTATAATTAAAAAATTATAAACTTAATAAAAATTATAATTAAAAACTTATAAACTTATAATTCAAGCTTTTTTTCAAGTTTTACCTTTGTTTGGGGTTAACTTTTCAGCTTGGTTAATTGATTTAAGTTATAATGTAGATTAGTCTTTAACCATATGTTTTTATTGTTGTTTGGGGTTTGATGCATTCACCCATTAGGTCATATGCGTTCACCTATCTTGCTATTGGTATGGGGTTATTCACCTGCAGCAACTGCCTGTGTTGAAAAACACGAATCAAAATAATGCAACAATGCTTTGTCATACTCCAATAGTACATATACAGCAAAATTATAATAAATAATACATTTTTACATTATAAAATGTCACCAACTTCCTGATATAGAAAGTAAATCAGATAAAATATTAAAAGATAAATAAGGATTATAAAAACAAATAAAAGTGAAAAAAAGATAACTAAAATAAAATAATAAGGGAGGGGAAATCATGGCCTGCAACATTTAGTTAATATGGAGCCATCTACCATGTATCCTGCTAATTATAGGGGTCATTCACCAGCAACACATGTCGGTAATTATAAACAGGAACCAGAATTATGCAATTTACTCCGTCAAACAGTAATTATAATGCTTATACAAGTCAATTACAACAAATAATACAAATAACCTTTAACCTGTCACCTAAATCAAAATATAAACAAATAAGGCAAATCAAAACAGACACATGCAGGAAAAAATTTAGAGAATGAACCAAACCAGTAGTCTTAACCAAATTACTTAATAAGTTTGTGCTAAGTCATACAGGCCAAATTCAAATAAAAACAGTGGAGAGATAACTAGTCATTTCTCTGAGGAGAGGCTAACCTAGGTCTCTGCAGCCTAATGATAGCACCTTCTGGGCTAGGTACAGACTCCTTTCTTTTAAATTTCTTTTCTGCTTTGCCAGGGCTGGTGGTTGTGGGAAGGCTTGAACCTTATCTATTTAGGTTTTCAACTGACTTATATAGGCTACAGACTGCACTCTGAAAATATTTTGGTGCTAACTTAAAAATCAGTTCACAAATCAATGTAATAGCCTGAGTTAGATCAAAGATCTGCTTTTCAACACCTTCAAACATGGCCATGTTCCTCATGTTGAGTTCCTCAACTGGAGGTTGATTAGGAGTCAGTGGAGGGAAAGAATCTGTGTGCACCATGGGGATGTATTCTGTATGTTTAGGAAGTCCTTTATTCAACACCTCAGCAGCAGTCCTCATGGGGATATTATTGGTGAAAAAGTAAGTTAAATTGCTTTCTTCTCCATGAATACTGGGCACTCCATTAGCAGCATGGTTACCATTGCAGTTAGGGCACTTGAGTACCTGATCTTCCTTACCTGTTTTAGATTGGGGATATTCATCAAGGATGTGTTGTCTACTACAAAGTAGACATCTTCTGCCTCTGTGGCAATTTGAAGCCATTTGGCCAAAACCTTGGCAATTGAAGCACTGTATTGCCCAGGGGATAAACTGCTTATCTGTATACCTTGCACCCCAAACAGATTTTCAGAGGGAACTGAACATCCTGATTAAAGGTGCAAACCTAAAGGATAACTGATGGGCTTGTTTTTAAAAGCCAATGTCACTTGTTGTATTCTGTCATCAACTTGGACCTCCTTGACAAAATCATCCAGATGGGTAACGTCCCCAGATGGGATAAATACAGTGCCTTTTCTGTTTCTGATTAAAGCAGGGTTAGAGCTAAGAACAGGTGCAAACTTTACCTTACATCCATTTACTGCTATATCTGAAATAGAAAGTATAGCAACAGCTACTGACTGGTTCAAATCTATTATGATAATGGAGCCATCTGGTCCAAGTCTTTCTAACATTGAACCATAATGGCCCCTGCACTCACAATTTTGAAGATGTTAAAACAGTTTTTTGGCAATAACTGTTCTACTGCCTAATGTCAATAACCCACTTGTTACAGTTGGACCTTCAACACCTAAAGCCAAAATTCTTACACTAGAGTTATTGGGGTTAGGGGTGACAGGACTACTAACTGTCCTGTCAGTCATCACAAATAAACCCCAAAGGATTAAAAATAAACAGGTAAAACAACAAAATCGAATCACAAAAAGGAAGTAAATTGTCAAATAAATAAAATAAGTAGGCTACAAGCACAAGGGGGGGATGGAAGCCCACAGTCAATAACAAATTTTGCTAGCAAAATAAACCAAAAGCAGGCACAGCACTAAGTTTCAAAGCAAGGTAAAAAACAGTTTGTTAAGAACTCTCAAGCAATTTGGTAGTTGCAATATATAGGAATTTGAGAAAATTTGCAGCATACACATTAACAGTCAAAGCAAGCCAAAGGCCAAACAATGCACGACAAAACAAGTGTACAGGCGTCAGGGACCCCAAAGGGTAGAGACCCTTGTATTTTAATAGAAAAACCATGGCACACAGCTATCCTTACTAGGGAAGTAGCAATTTTTAATGTATTTGGTTCATTTCAATTTGTCTTTTCTTCCTCAGTTGAACCATATTATTGATTCACTGTTGCCACTTGACTTTTTTAATTTAAAAAAACAAAGTTTTTCTGAGGGAAGTAAAGAGCAAAGTTGAAACTTAAAACATACAAAAATTATTACTTCACAGGCTATTTATTATATATTAACATAACTAGTACAAATAAACTAACTAATTATGTTTCCCTATGCTTTTACGATTATAAAAAACTAGCGCTTTACTGAAAAACAGGATTATTGATTTAAGAGTCAAAAGTGAGTATGTAGCCTGACAAAACTAAACAAATCTATAAAGCTTTTCATAGTCATACACTAGTTGTGACTACTACTACTACTAACAACTCATCACAGCACCAAGCCGCCTGAGTCCAACACAGCTACGCACGCTCCTCTTCCACCCCAATCTATTCAAAGCCTCCCTTTTTACACCCGCCCACGAAGTTCCCATTTCCTTTAAATCTTTCTTTATGACGTCTTCCCACCCCAGACGAGGACGACCTGCTTTCCGTTTAGCCCTAGACGGTTGGCCGAAAAGAACAATCTTCGGCAATCTGTCATCCTTCATCCGCACAACATGCCCTAACCACCTCAACCTTTCTTTCATTATAGGCCTAGAAAGCGGGATTGAACCACACTTTTCGTCTAGCCTATTGTTTGAAATACGGTCAGTCAGCTGGGTACCCAGAACAATCCTTAAGCAATTTCTCTGGAAAACATCTAGAAAATCTTCATCCGCTTTTCGGAGCGTCCATGCTTCAGAGCCATATTTGACCACTGTCATCACTGTAGCTTCTAAGATTCTAATCTTGGTTTGCAGACTTATCTTCCTATTCTTCCAGACTTTTTTTAACTGTGAAAAAACACCCTGAGCCTTGGCTATTCTATTTTTAACATCTTCACTGCTCCCACCATGTTTACTAATAATACTACCAAGGAAGTGAAGCTTCCCACCTTATCAATCTTTTCATTACACAACGTCACCTTTTCATCTTCACGTATTCCTATCCTTAGTAACTTAGTCTTCCTAACATTAATTTTCAAACCAATACTAGCACCCTGAACTCGCAAAACCTCTAAAACTTCATTTATTTTGCTCACACTTTCATCTAGGATGCTTAAATCATCAGCATAATCCAAGTTTTTTTCCTCCCCAGGAGACATTTTCCTCCCCATTTGATTCCGTGGTCTCCCATTGCCTTTCCTGTGCTCCTTAAAACAAAGTCCATCAAAATAATCCATATGAAGGGGGATAGAACACAACCTTACTTAACTCCTGATTTAATACAAAAACAGCTGCTAACCTCATTTCCTACCTTAACCGCAGCAGTGTTATTCTCGTACATAGCACTAATCACTTTAATGTATTTATCTGGTATGCCATACAAGCATAAAACCTTTACTAAAGCTTCTCTTTCAATAGAATCGAACGCTTGCTCATAATCTATAAAACTGAGGACCAAAGGTGTTTGAAAACTTAGGCACTTCTCAATTATTAACCTAAAAGTAAAAATTTGGTCAACACATCCTCTACCTTTTCTAAAACCGCACTGCTCTTCTCTTAAAACTTTGTCAACGGCATCTCTCAGTCTAAAAAGTATCATATTACTAAGCAATTTGCTGCTTACAGAGACCAGACTAATGCCTCGATAATTACCACACTCACTTTTATCACCTTTCTTATAAAGTGGCTTAATTAAGGTTTTCCTAAAATCGTTAGGTACTTCCCCTTTTTCAAAAATCATATTCATAATCTTCAATAACTTATTTCTAACCTCAGAGCCACCATATTTAAGAAACTCATTTACTACCCTATCAGCACCTGGAGCTTTATTATTTTTTAATCCTTTTAGTGCTGTTGCTAATTCCTCCTCACAAAACAAATCTTCCTTGACATCCAAGGTATCACAAACTTTTTCATTTTCCTCTATATTTTTTCCTGCAACTCTATCTCAGTTAAGCAAGTTCTCAAAATATTTGGCCCATCTCGCTTTAGCTTTTTTCTTATCGCTAATTGCCACCCCATTCTTATCTTTAACTGGGACAAGTCCAGATTGACTACTACCTCTCAATTTGTTAACATGCCAGTACAATATTTTACTATTAAGCCGTCTAGCTGCATCTTCTAAATCCTCGGCAATTTTATCCATGGCCTCCACTTCACACCTCCTTAGTTGATATTTCAATGCTTTTTCCACTTTCTTTACATTTCTTTTGTTTTCATGCGATCTATCACTCAGATAATTCTTGTACAAGTCCTTTCTCCTTTCTATTAAACATAAAGCTTTTTCACTAATATTCTTAGCTGCAGTTCTAGCTTTCTTCCCTAATACACCTTCAGCAACTTCACAAATTATTTTTCTAAAATTATTCCAACCATCTTCCACATTATCAGATTTTAAACTCTCAAGTTTAGTATTCAACTGTTCCTGGAAAGTTTCTCTCAAATTCTCATCCAGGAGTCTACCAACATCATAACTTCCCGGGAGATAATTACCCTTCCGATATTTCAGCTTTAAATTAACCCTTGACACTACTAGATGGTGATCTTTACTTTTAACATCAATAACAGCACTCCTATATACCATAGTATCTTGTATTCATCCTGCCAGTCTTCGGTCTACTATAACATAATCAATAAGGTTTGCTGTCTTACCATCACGTGAATACCATGTTAACTTATGAGCCATTTTATGACCAAACACCGTATTGGTTATAACTAGATTGTTATACCTACAAAATTGCAAAAGTCTGTATCCATTACTGTTTTCTTTTCCTACACCAAATTTACCTAAGCTGGGATACCATATATTCTTATTTCTACCAACCTGTGCATTAAAATCTCCCAGCAATAATATCATATTTCTACCTCGGACCCTGTCTAATTGCTCCTCTAACTGTAAGTAAAATTCATCTGAGTCACTAGTATCTCCATCAGTCGGTTTTACAGGGGTGTATACTACTATAACTGATACCCTGAACTTTTTAGTCATAAACTGAGCAATGAGTATTCTATTATTAATATCTTCCCAGCCTAAACAAGACTTAGCAGCTTCCTTATTCATCATGAGCCCTACTCCCTGTCTATGTAACCCATCCTTCCTGCCTGAGTAAAGAAATTCTATATCACCTAATTTCATGCTTCCTACCCCTGGGATATGAGTTTCTGAAACTCCTAATAAATAAAGTTCGAATTGTCTGAATTCGTCAGTCAAAATGTCGATACGATAGTCATTTTTTAATGTCGTAACATTCCAAGTTCCAATTTTCATGTTCTTTAAATCATTGAAATTATTTTCGCCTCAGGAAAAGCAACGATCCCGGATACCAGTGCAGGACAGGGATCACATATCTTCTCGAGTCTACACTGAAGGGCTTAAGCCGGCTTAAAACCGGACAGCGGGAAGTCCATGGGACCTCCAGTATGAATGAAGGCTTTGAGTAATCCTGGGCCCATCTTGGTCACAACATGGTTTTCAGGACTTGGCGATGCGCTTCTAACAACAAGAGACGAAATCCTGTATAGGAAATCTCAGGCCTATTACCTCCAACTCATTTTATATTCATGCCTACAATTATTATGCTACTACGGGGAGGCAAACCGTAATAGATACATTAGCTAGGAAGAGGTTTTTCAGCCCAAAGACGCCCATCAAAACATACCAATCCCAGAAGAATTGTCCATTAGTCAGAATCCCGTGCAAATGCTGTGTCGTTTACTAGGCTGTAATTTCCTCGAGGGGCGCTACTCCTCAAGTGGGAATAGAGTTAACTGCATGGTCCCCAGTCTTGCGGGTAACCCAAAAAGGTCGAGGTAGCCCTTTGCAGAGACCGTTGTCCATAGATCTGGATCTTACGCCCTGCCACAGTTGTCCTCCTATAGAGGATCCTCCCGCGATGGTGTTCTGCATCACCATGCAACTTAACCCATTGCTGGGAGAAGGTTTGCAACTCATGGAACTTGTGGACAAACCAGTGGGCCCTTTTGAGTGTACATTTGAGGGGCCTTCTTCCTCCTCCGCCTGTATTTATGACCCCGGGCAAGGGTGCCCCATATTCTATTATGGATCCCCAGGGACAAGGTCCCCCCTTGGTCCGTGCTTCCTATGGAGGTACCCTACATATCTGTAGAGCGTTCCCCTATCGCCACCTGGGGACACGCTGAATGGCCTGGGGGAGGCCAGAATCGGGAGGAGTGAAGTATCCTTGAGGCTTCTATATTGTTTCCTATGTAAAAAGATTCTTTTCACCATCGTCTATTGGCTTTTCACCAGTAGAATACATTTTATTGCCAACGTTTGAACTGTCAGGACTCATTAATTTTGAATTGAAAATGGTATAAAGCGTGCCACAAATTGTGAAGCTTAGATGTGTGAACACAGCACTAGTCTGATAAATCTCTCGACTGCTCTCTTAGGTTGTCGTAGAAGTATAGGAATAATGCCACACAATACTACTGTATAACACCGCCACCATAACTTTTAAAGAAGTAGAAAAAGACAGGTATCAAACTGTAGCATTTAAATTCGATTCTCACGAGGAAAGTGAATTTAACAACAAGTTCATCATTGAATTATCATATTTCTCTGCTTTTGTAATATTGTTGCACAATGGATTAAATACTGATGTCATGAACGAATTTGATTAGCATTTACCTTTAATTAGAAATGGATAAGAATTTAAAAACACATAAACATTAAATTTAACATTAAAAAAACTTACAGCTTAGCAGAAGGGAACGTTTTCCAAGAAAATAAAGCACTTTATTTCCACGCCTCTTGGCTCCGGCATAGTGGTGTTAATTGCAGGGGGGGGGGTGCCCAGTCCCTGCTAGATTTTTAAAAATAAAATTTCGGGGGTTATTGAGAATAATTTTTCTGGAATTTTCATCGAACAATTAAAAAAAATGACACATTTGCTCCTAGATATCAAATAATATTTTTATCCCGACCCTAATTGACGCCACTGCTGACATATTTTGTCGCATTTTTCTTGGTATCCATATGGTTTCATTTCCTCCAAAGAACCTCAGAGAAAGGGGTCCTCCCTGTCAAGGTCGTAGGATTTTTTTTTTTTGTTTTTTTTTTTAGGGGATTTTACTCAATATTTTTTTTTTGGAAGGGGGGGGGGGGGTTACACAAAAAACCCTCAAAAAAGGTACAAAATTTGTTTATGTCCATTTTTGTTATGTTTTTACGAGTCGGATAAACATTGGAGGGGGGGTTCAAACCCCCTAATCCCCACTCCCAGGATACGGCCTAGCTCCCTGTACAAAAAGTGTAATACTAGAAGCCATGAAACGATCATTTAAAAGCTTATACGAATTTTAGTACTGATGTTACCTTCTGGGTTTGTGACGAAATCGAGTTAAAATAAATATGAGTGAAGAGGGATACAGAGGGAAGTGGCTTTAACAGTATCCCTAGACAAAAAAAGAATTTCTTTTAACTATAAAAGGATAAACAAGAGTAAAAAAAAAACAAAAAAACAAAGCTGACACTCATAACATATCATTAAAATACTATCAGAAATCAATAAAATACTGTTCTTTCAACTGAAAGTAAGGACCAATATTAAAACTTCCAACAAATTGTAATAATTCTGTTAACTCCGCGGCTACCCTATTTTAAAGCCTCTCGTCTTTACGCTAAAGTAGCACTTTTTCCCCCCTTTAAGAGGTATGAACAAAACACAAGAGAAGGATTAATAATACCTTTCCGTTTTAATGTTGCTCTACGCTTTAATTGAAGAAAAAATTATATTTTTATTCAATATGAGAACAGACAATAGTAGCCAAAACTCTAAAAAAACAGTCATGATAATAACGGGTACTATGATAATAACGAGCCATAAATTTGTTTCTTTCAATTGATCCATGGTTACTGTTTCTTTAGCCTTGTTATTCTTTTTATCTTTTTTTTTCTCTTGTTGAACTATATGAAACAAATATAAACTAATTATATCTTGGTTTCTTGGGTAAATGTTATGTTGGTTAAAATCCTGATTATTATGCATTTCAGCTTTGGATATTGTGGAATTCTGTTTCCTTTGATATTATCAATTTGAAAGGGATTTTATTGTTTTTTCTTGCTCATGTAGTTCCACACAGGTGATTGGCTGAAAAATGGAATACCTGCCGAAAAATGGAATTACCAGAAAACTATACAAAAATATCCAAAGTGCTAATTTAAATTAGTCTAAGAAATTATTAACAACCTATTCCAGGAAAAGCCTCTCGGCTTATGACTACAGTAAGACCTTCTGGCAAAATTGTGATATTCATTGTAAGAAGAAAATTTGATGAAGAATTAAAGGTGGTCCACGTTGACTAATTCTCATACTTAAATTAGCACTTTGGATATTTTTGTATAGTTTTCTGGTAATTCCCCTTTTTCGGCAAGATTCTCAATGCCAAGCAATGTTGTTTGGAAAAAGGTCCCCTCAATTTTATTCCACATAGAGGTCGTCTTGCACAAGATTCACAACCAATACATGAAATTTAAAATACAATTTTAGACACAAATTTCTTATTCTTTTTGGTCTTAGTGGCAAATAAAGGTAATCTAGTTAATACTTTCAAGCTGCGTAGAATACTAATTTTGGCCAATTTTCTAGGGAGAGAAAGTAAACCATAGGGTATGCTTACAAAGAAACTGCAGTTTGAATCTACTCGTCTTCCTTTTCACGCCCCAAAAGGAGTACAAAAAATGTTTTATGGGTACTGATACTCTCTAAAAGTTCACCAAATAAATCAAAACAGACATATTGAGTCCATTTTTGGGGAAGAGGGAATATGCTCTTTTTTCACTTTTTTCAGTGCGTAAGAGCCCTCTTACACAATAACCCTGCCGGCGTAAGTTCAGAACATATAAATAAAAATTGTTGTCATTGAGGTTTCTCATGCAATGCCAATCAAAAATAAAATTTAGGTTCTACTTTGAATACTGTTTTGGGGTAGCTCCGGCAGAAATATTAGAAAAAAACAAGTCTTTCAATTTTTCAAAATTTCGGTTACCTTGTTCAAGGGCTGTGAGTTAACAAAATTTTGATCAATTAAAGGCCCCCTCCCTCTCAAATAAATCTTGTGGTTTACTTAAAGCAAGCAAAAGTAATAAAAATTCTAAAAATTACAAATTATTTCAGAAAGAAATTTTTCTAGCACATTTTAATATCAGAACCCATTGAAATGATGTATGGTAGATAACCTTTTTTTTTTAATTTTTAATAAACAAAACATTTCCCAAGTACTGATAAATGAAATTTCCAAACAATTTAAAAAAAAGCTTTTGGGTTTTTTCAAACATTTTAATCGGCAGCGCAATCACGCTGCCTAAGTAAAGAACGTTGTTGGCAAAATGTATTGTTTATTTTTTTCCATAACAGGGCACTTCGTATTGAAGGAGTTGTCGTAGAAACTTTGAAAAGGGCTCATTCGATTGGAAATTGGAGTGGCTAGTGCCCTTTTTAATAGTCGAAAGTGATTGGTGGGCAGCTAGCCCCCCCCCCCACGCCCTTCATTCCACCAAACACGTCCAATCAAAATTTTGAGATAGCTATTTTGTTCAGCGTAGTTTATGTCCAGATAGAAAATATGTTTTTGAGAAAGACACTAGGCCACAGCCCTCGGGGCAAGGGTTTTAAGCTATGCCCTGGAGGCATATAAGAACAATGTTGGCACAATGTATTATTTATTATTTTTTCCTTTCGAGCAGAGCACTTCGTATCGAAGAAGTTGTCGTAGAAACTTCAATTGGAAATTGAATTTCTTGGCGCTGATCCGCTCTTAGACCGTTCACCAAACAAATCAGAACAGACATATTGACTCCATTCTTTGGGAGGAGGGATCTTACTCTTTCACTACTTTTTTCGGTGCATAAGAGCCCTCTTACAACACGAACTGGTCTGCATAAGTTCAGAAAATATAACTAAAAAATTTACTGTCATTGGGGTTCCTCATCCAATACCAATCAAACGAAATTTAGGTTTTAATTTTGATCCCGTTTTAGGGCAGCACCAGCACAAATATTAGAATTAATAAACAAGTCTTTCAGTTTTTCAAAATTTCGGCAACCTTTATCAAGAGATGTAAGATAGCGTAAATTTTATCATTTGCAAGCCCCCTCGTTCTCAAATAAATCTTGTGGTATACTTAGGCAAGCAAACGAAATTAATTTTATGATAAAATGCCATTTGCGGCATTTTATGATATTTCTGATTAGTAGTTGTAATGTCAGCACTCTTCAAGTCTTGTTTCTGACTTACTATGTTCAGTGAAGATTAGGGATACAGTGCTAGCAAGTGTCCTCTAATTGAAAAATCTTGTTTCTAACTGTTGGCTTATTTGTCTGTGCTGTTATATATAGAAATGAAATGCTAACAGTAAAAAAAAACAGTTTTGTAGTTGTGAACAACAGTTTTCATTTCTTTCTTCAATTAAATTTCTATTTTTTAAACCTTTTTAAGTTGCACAAAAAATTTTGATGGCATTATAACAGTGGCCCTATTGTGATTACCAGTTATCAATGGTCATTTATAGACCCTGTTGATTTGAAAGATGATGGTTAGTGATCACAGTAGATTGCTCTGTTTTAGATATAGTGTGGTTAACTTCTAATCACCAGTTTCTCATGGTAAATCTAATTAAGAAATAAAATTTGCTTTTTGACAGTTAATTGGCTGGAAGCAGCAGTAGCACAAAAATGTAGAAGGAGGGGGGGGGGTAAAACAACCAGTTATACATAAGAAAATAGAAAATAGCTTTTTTCAACCCCTCCCCCTCCTAATGGCACCCTTATATTTTTTAAAAATAATTTTCATAGATGCAGTTCTTAAAGAAGGTTATAAAAATCTACATTTTGTCTACATTTGCTCTTTCTGATAATAATTAGAATATGCCAGTGAATCCCTAAAATTTGCAGGCCTGTTTTGATTGAATTGAATCAGTTTCAAAGTATTTTGTGTAAATTTTAAAGTATAATATTTCATGTAGACAATTAAATTTAAACAAAAACTATTTTTATGAGTTTTAAGTGTGAAAAACAAATAGAGGTGATGCTCTGCATCTGTACTGCACATCAAATTAGCCCTCTTCGTTAAGCTTAGATGTCAATGACTAGGTCTTGACCATACTATCAATGTACTTTGTGTTAAGATTTACCATTAGATCAAAGACAGCCCCCTTTACATATAGGATATTTTTTTTACATATTTTTTTACAATGATTGCACTATAAAAGTAAAATCTTAAGAGAAAGAACTACTACTAAATCGCAGCACAAGTAAAGTCTTGTCCCTAAAATGCTTGATAAATTCTGATTTATAAGGATTTTTAGATTTGTTAATTAGAATTTTGGTTTAGAACAGGGATCAGGGGTGTGACTATATGCTCACCAGAATCAACCTAGCCCTAAATGAGTACCCAGAGAAAAAACTTGTGAATCATTAGATGATTTGCCCCAACTATGTTTGATATAATGTGAAGGGTGTGAAAATGCATTGCTATGAGGAAGAAGTTTTACATATAATATGTGAAAAAGGAGTCACAAATTCAGAATTATTATAAGAAAATCTTTTGTTGTGGCATAAGTCTGGCTGGTCAAAATCTTGGCAAGACTTGGATGAGGTTGGAACAAATCAAAATAAAGTGCTTGATTCACTTGTTTGCTTACTTATGATAAGCAAATTCTGATGAAATTTTGTTTGATTCCATCTCATAAGGTATGTCTTGAGACTGACCTTGGAGGTTGTAAGCATAATCTGGTGATAATAACTTTTCTAAAAAATGAAAAAAATACTTTAGGAGGAGTTAGACCTTTGGTTCACACTGGTGCGATTTTTTTAAACGAAAAACAGCTCACGGATAGCGGATGCGGGAAATTCGCAAAAATATTCACACAAAAACGGTTCACTACAGCTGTTGAAGCGCAAAGATACTATGTTATATTTAAAAAGCATATGCATTAGAATAAGCTAAATCAAATTCTAGAAGCCAAGAAAAATACTCAAAGGGCAAACCTGTGATAGCTTTGGCTAAATATGCCTAATGAAAAATATAAGTCTTATCTATAACATGTTTAGTTTCTCTGTTACTTGCAATTTATGGTTCTACAATGGTTTTAATTTAAAATAACGGGTGCGATTTTCGATGGCTCAGTTGAAATATTTCAACGCAGCCGTTGAACCGTTGTGACGCAGAAACTTGCAGCAAAAAACGGAGGCAATTTGACGGATCACGCAAAAACGGCCCATTTTGCGTGAAATCGCATCAATGGGAACCCAGGGTTAGAACGGTGAAACGAAACGCAATTTAAGAGTAAAACCGAGAACATCTTCTTAGAACTAAGAACAACGAACGGCGAAATATAACGCAGCTAAACACATAGAAAAACATTAAAAATATACTAATTAGATGTAATACTAATTGGTAGGAGGAATTAAAATCACAAGCCATTGAGGATACAGCTTGTGTTACAATAATCTTTCTAAACTTCTGCAAGCACCTTCTGATCCCGGTAAAAGTTGCACAAATCAGAAAGTCTTTTTTTTTTACATACATCCCATTTCAAAAATTTCTCCCCTGTATGCAGTCTTTGATGGGTATTCAAAATGTGAACTTGCTTAAAACACCTCTTACATGAAAAAATGAATTGGCTACTCAGCCGTATGCACTCTTTGGTGCCCGTTCAAACTGTCTGGTTGAGAAAAACTGTTTTTACATACGTGGCATTTAAACAGTTTCTTACCTGTATGCACTGCTTGATGTGTGTTCAAATTTGTAGCGTGAGAAAATGTCTTGTTACATACGTCGCACTGTTTCTCATATGTGCACTGCGTTACAAACAATTTCTCACCCGTATGCATTCTTTCATGGATTTTCAACTTTGATGCGTAAGAAAAGGTCTTGTCATATTAATCACATTTAAACGGTTTTTCACCCGTATGCAATCTTTGGTGCTGGTTTAAATGTCTGCTTGAGAAAAGGTTTGGTCATATACATCACATTTTAAGTTTCTCACTCGTATACATTCTTTGGTGCCTGTTCAAACTACCCAGTTCAGAAAAACGTTTTTTACATACATAGCATTTAAACGGTTTCTCACCTGTATGCACTCTTCGATGGCTTTTCAAATTTGATACTTGAGAGAAGGTCTTGACACACACATAACATTTAAACGGCTTTTCACCCGTATGCATTCTTTGGTGCTGATTCAAATTTCCTGCTTGAGAAAAGGTTTGATCACACTCATCACACTTAAACGGTTTCTCACCCGTATGAATTTTTTGATGGATTTTCAAATTTAATGCGTGAGGAAAGGTCTTGTCACAAAAATTACACTTAAACGGTTTTTCACCAGTATGAAATCTTTTATGTGTCTTCAAATTTTGTGCCTTAGAAAGGGTCTTGTCATATTCATCACATTTAAACGGTTTCTCACCTCTATGCACTCTTTGGTGCCTGTTAAAACTATCCAGTGAAGAAAAGCATAT
>NC_142803.1:58439614-58489614 GCF_049724085.1 Artemia sp. Qi Xiang Cuo
CATTTTTTTCATTAAATTCATTTGAATTTTTTTTTCAGTAATGTTTATTATCAAGCCTTTTGAAAATTGACAAACCTACCAAATTCCTTTCAAGTGAAAATTTAAAAATGTTCATGAAATACTACAAAATCGGTTTGGCAAACACCTGCACATTAGAATAAGATAAAACAAAAGTTCTATCTTAAGATTAAGTCCCTTTGTCCAATTTTTGTCAAATAGAATATTATCCAATACATTTCAATCAACAAAAACACAATTTTTCAGATGTACCTTCATTGTTAAAACATTTGGGTTCCGATGTCCTGGGTATCGTATTCAAATTTACATGGTCCTGAAATGCTAGGTAAATTGAGCAAGGGAACATCTTCACGTTTTGGAGACAAAAGATGCTTTGGGAAATGAAAGAGCTTCTCACTGTCACATGGTAAAGCATCTTCAACTTCTAAAATAAATTTTAGATTAAACAGACATATCAAATTAACAGCAAATCTTACTAAACAAATCTGACTACTTTTTCTTTTTAGCTACATGTAAAAAGGTAAATATACAGACATTATATGAATACATAAAATCAAATGAATATGTAGTTTTTTTCACAAATCGTTTCTAAAATTTGCTTTTTATCATAGGCAGCGCAAAAGTGCTGCCTAAGTTAAGAACGATGTTGGCACTATGTATCATTTATTTTTTTGGTTTGTTTGTTTTAGACTGGGGCACTTCGTATAGAAGTATTGGTCGTAGAAACTTCAGAAAGAAATCATTTAATTAGAAATTGAAAGGGCTAGTAATCTTTTTAATAGTTGAAAGTGATTGGAGGGCAACCAGCCAGCCCCCCCCTCCTCACGCCCACCATTTTCCCCTAGCCCATCCAATTATAATTTTGAA
The DNA here is from genome assembly GCF_049724085.1 of Artemia sp. Qi Xiang Cuo. Lineage (NCBI taxonomy): Eukaryota > Metazoa > Arthropoda > Branchiopoda > Anostraca > Artemiidae > Artemia > Artemia sp. Qi Xiang Cuo. The sequence goes on from NC_142803.1 coordinate 58,440,500, forward strand.
ATAGCCATTTTGTTCAGCGTGGTTGAAATTTCCAGAAATTATGTGTTTGACGATGACTATCCCCCTCCCAAATCCCCCAGGGCATTGGTTGTAAGTTATGCCCTGGGGGCGTATAAGGTTTATATAGAAAGAATGGTCGTATGAGCTTCGGAGGTGGCTCGTTGGATTGCCATTGGCAATAGAGGTTCTATTGTCCTTATTTAATAGTAACACTGATTGCAGAGAATCTATCCCCCCCCTCACACACGTCGTAATGTTCCAAAATACATTCAATTGAATCTTTGACATAGCAGTTTTATTGAAAATAGTGCAAAGATCATACAAAAAGGCTGTTGGGGTTGAAACAAACACCCAGAGCCTGAGGGCAAGGGTTGTAAGTTATGCCCAGGGGGCATTTAAGGTTTTTATGGAAGAGATGGTTGTATAAACTTTAGAGGAGTCTCATTTGATTGAAAATTTGAAGCTATAGTTCCTTTTTAAGAGTTAAAAGTAATGTAGGACGAAAAGCAGTCCCCCTCCCCGAAAACCCCTCTTTTCACAAAATACATCTGATTGAAATTGTGAGACACTGCCTAACAATACCTCCACTGTTGTTGACATAATTTCTAGCGCCCTGAGGATCGGGTTGTAGGTTATGCCCAGGAGCATATAAGGTTTCTATGGAATGGGCGATCATTTGACTTGAAATTGGTAGGCACAGTGCCCATTTAAGAGTCAAAAGTGATTTGAGAGCAACCATCTCTCCCCCACGCTCATCATTTCAACAAAGACATCCGATCAAAATTTGGTGATAGCAATTTTGTTCATAGTAGTTGAAGGGTTGAGAAATTATGTCTTTGAGGAAGACACCCTCAACCACACTGCTCTCATTTCAAGGGTTGTAAGTTTTTCCCTGAGGGCATATACGGTTTTTATAGAAAGCGTGGTCCTATAAACTTCGGAAGGGGCTCATTCAAGAGGTAATCAGAAGCTCTACTGCCCTTTTTAAGAGTCAAAGTGATCGGAGGGTAGCTAATCCCCTTTCCCCCACACACACACCTTATTTTCCTGAAATACATCAAATGAAAATTTTGATATAGTATATAACAAGGTATTTGGGGTTGAAACAAACCCCCAGAGCCTGGGGGCAAAGGTTTTAAGTTATGCCTCGGGATTATTTAAGGTTTTATGCAAGGGATGGTTCTATAAACTTTAGAGGAGGTGCATTTGGTTCAAAATTAGAGGTTCTGGTACCCCTTTAAGAGTCAAAAGTAATATATGGCGGCTAGCTCCTTCCTCGACTACCCCTCTTTCCACCAAGCGAATTTTATTGAAATTGTGAGATAGCAATTTTGTTCTAAATAGTCCAAAGAACATATAGCAATGCCTCTAGGGTTGACACAATCCCACACTGTCCTGAGGATAGTTATACCCTGGGGGCATATAAGGTTTTTATGGAATGGGTGGTCGTATAAATTTCAGATGAGACTCATTTGATTTCAAATTGGAAGTTACAGTGCCCTCTTCAAGTCAAATGTGATTTGAGGGCAACAAGCCCCACATCGAGCTTATCATTTCCCCAAAAACATCCAATTAAAATTTGGAGCTAGCAATTTTGTTCATTGTAGTTGAAGGGTCCGGAAATTATGTCTTAGGAGAAGACACCCTCGCCCCCCAGAACTCTCAGGACAAGGGTTCTAAGTTATACCCTGGGGGGCATAAAAAGATTTTTATTGTAAGGGTGGTCATATAAACTTCGAAGGGAAGTCATTGGATTGGTAATAAGAATTTCTAGTGCCCTTTTTAAGAGTCAAAGTGATTAGAGGGCAGCCCCCCCCCCCACAAGCCGGGTTTTCCCGACATGCATCCAATAGAAATTTTGAGACAGTTTTCGGGTTGATACAAACCACCAGAGCCTGGGGGCGAGGGTTATAAGTCCTGTTCCGAGGAAATTTTAGGTTTTATAGAAGGGATGGTTATTTAACTTTAGACGAGGTTCATTTGGTTGAAAAGTGGAAGTTCTAGTTCACTTTTAAGAGTCGAAAGTAATGAAGGACAACAAGCTCACCCCCCCCCCCGCCCCCGACAACTCATCTTTTCACCAAACGCATCTGATTGAAACTGTGAGATAGGGATTTTGTTCAAAATAGACCAGAGAACATATAACAATGCATCCAGGGTTGACACAAGCCCATAGCGATCTGGGGATAGGACTATAAATTATGCCCTAGAGCATGTAATGTTTTTATGGAATGGGCGGTCGTATAAACATCAGATGGGGCCCATCTGATTTTAAATTGGAAGATATAGCGCACTTTTTAAGAGCCGAAAGTGATTTGAGAGCAAACAGTCTTCCCCTCCCCCCCCCCCACACTCATCATTTCCGCATTAAGATCGCTCTAAAATTAGGAGATAGCAATTAAAATTTCTTTCTTCTTCACTTTGATTTTGGATTCTTTCTGATTCTCGCTTTTGCTTGTCTTCTAACCGTACAATTCTTTGTTCTTCAATTTAATTTTTAACACGTTCTGATTCTCCCTTTCGCTTATCTTCTAACCTAATATTTCTTTGCTCTTTAGTCTCCCATGTCTTGTAACAATATATTTCTTGTTCTTCAGTTTTGTTTTGGCCTCGTTATAATTCTCGCTTCCTCTTATCTTTCCAATACATATTTCTTTATTCCTCAATCATGTTTTAGATATTTTTGTTCTTCAATTTTGTTTTTGGCTCATTTTAATTTTCACTGCCGCTTATCTTTTAACCCTATATATCTTTGTTCTTCACTTTCAGTTTTGACTCATTATGTTGTCGTTTTAGCAAGTATTCTAACCACATATTTTTTCTTCATTTTCATTTATCGTTATTTCAAATATTTTTTCAATCCCTTTCCCTTAGCTGCTTGGATTGGACTAGATATTATGAAAATGCTGAAAATGTATTGTGTAAACAGACTCATTATATTTGGTATTTTGTAATCAGCTATGTTTCTTGTGTATTTTTACATTTTTCGAAGGTACTAAAAGCGATAGAACCACTCCTGCGGCGGAAATGACGTACTTGTACTTTTTTAATTTTCTAATAAATATGACGTTACTCACATGAGTTTTTTTCTCAAGCTTGTGACCTGTCTAGATTTTTTTTTCACGTGAGAAAATCTCAAGATGCCAACTTTGCCCGAAAAAATATTGAGCCGATTTGGGAAAATTTAAACAAACATACATGCATCAATAAATAACATTTATTTCTCGTTTACAAATTACAAAAAAAAAATTATGGAACATAAATTTAAATCTCCGAATATACATACATAAAACTGTCTGAAAATCTAATTTCCTTGCTTCTTCACTTTCAATTGGCATAACTGCTAAACTATTTAATCTATTCCTGATTCATTGTTGGTATCATGTAGTTTTTTTTTTATTAGTTTTAGCCTGGAAAAAATGACCTCTCTCCAGGAAAAACACTTACAGGAATTATTAAGAGTGTTTAACAATTTCGAAAAATAGAGCTTATTCTGATAGTAGCACGGGGCCCTTTCAAACACAGGGCCCAATTGGACCAAATCGCCCTCATCCGGGTCTGGTTGAAGAATTTGAATTTTATTGATTTTTGATTGTATTATGATGGGATTTTATGAGTGTTTGCTTTGTTTTTATTTACTGTTGTTTTCTTTTATAGTTAATAAAAACTAAAACTATTTTCGGCTCTGGGGTAATAATTCGGTTCTGGTTGAGAGAATTTGTATTTTATTGATTGTATTGGGATGAGATATATCTTAGTACAACTTAATATATCTTAGTAATAACTCACTTATTTTGTATAGAAGGATTCATAAATAAAGATTTGACGAACGGTAGGCTTGCAAGGAATCTTAGAATTGAAGATCTCACGACTATTCTCGTAATGAATATTTCATTTCTTTCAAATGACATTTCGAGGAAACTTTCCCAACTTATGCAAATGATTAATATCAAAAGAGAAACTTAATTGCTTGCACAAAAGAATAAAAAAATACAAATAGATGTCAATATTGTATACTTTATCAAAACTTGGAGCGTTTGTCAAGGTAACTTGTATAAGAAACGATTTAAGGATCACTTGGGCCAAAACACTTTATAAAAAGCAGTAAATTACATAAATACTATTTAAGACCCAAGGTCTGATTCATACTCTAGGAAAAAAGTAAGCTAGTGTAACATATTCAATTGGAAACCTGGTACATAGTTTGAAGTTGCAAATTGGTGATTTTTTTGAAATGTATCTTGCTAAAAATTCAAAACCAATAAGTGAAATTAACATACCTTATTCTTAATCTAAATCTGTTTAAATTTCTTTTGACAACCCAACTAATCTCAGGAAATCAATTTGAGAACACCCGGCTTTTTGTTTGGCCTAAGGAAAACGACCAAAAGGGGCAATTTGGGGAACCAGTAAAACGTTTATTACGATCAGTTAAACAAATACTAAGAACAAAATTCACAACACAGAAACTAATCTGATTACTTTTACTACTTTTTAGATACGTGTAAAAATATAAATATACAGACATTATAATAAAGACATTAATATATACATATATATATATATATATATATATATATATATATATATATATATATATATATATATATATATATATACACACACACACACACACACACACACACACACACACACACACACACACACACACACACACACACACACACACACACACACACACACACACACTACACACACACACACACACACATATATATATATATATATATATATATATATATATATATATATATATATATATATATAGGGTAAAGGTACTGATGATTCAACAGTTTTTGTAAAAAACCAGTTTTTCTACTCTGGAAGTCTTAATTTAGACTTTCGGTTTGAAAAGGGTTTCAGTATGTAGGGAAAACATCTAGGAATCTAACTGTTTGATTAGAAGTTTGAAATATGGTCTGGAAAGGGTACAAAACTCCAATTTTCCGAAATTAGAGCATTTTCACGAACAAATTTGACACAACAAAAAAGTTACCTGTTTTTGACGCAAGTCGGAACCCATTTCGACACCCGTATTGGGTGTCAGAACCGATGATTTGACAGTTTTTGTAAAAAACCAGTTTTTCTACTCTAGAAGTCTTAATTTAAAGACTTTTGGTTTGAAAAGGGTTTCAGTATGTATGAAATACATCTAGGAATCTAACTGTTTGATGAGACGTTTGAAGTTTTGTCTGGAAAGGATACAAAACTCCAATTTTCTAAAATTAGAGCATTTTCACCTACAAATTCGACATAACAAAAAAGTTACCTGTTTTCGTCACAAGTCGGAACCCAATTTGACACCCGTCTAAATACTTTGGAAATACTTGTGGGCAGAACCTGGTGTATTTGACACGTATATTCTTGTTTCTTTGTTTTTCTTCTACTTCATTTAATGTATAAAAGACTATGCAAAAAGTAGAAGTAATAAAACTAACAAAATCGTTTCAAGTATGTAGTATTTGGTATAACAAAATCGGTACAAAAAATTTTAATATACATTATTAAATACAAATAGTATTTAGTATAACAAATTTAGTATAACAAAATTGTTTCTCTAGCATTTCGGAAGGGATAGGGTCTAGGAATACGGGAGTGGATTTCAAGAAATTTAAGAAGTTTATTTGATTTAGTGGATTTTATTTTCATATGCAGATTCTTAGTTTCGTCCAAAACATAGGCCTATGCGTCATTTCGTACAAGATTTTGTATTCGATAAAATTTGTATTTTTTATTTGGATGAAGGATAAATAAGGGTATAATCTAGACAAATCTGGGGGGGGGGCAAAATCAGGTCTGGGGGGCAAGTGCCCCCCTGTCCCATAGCAATTTACGCCCCTGCAGGGTATGAGGCCAAGCGGCAGTTCCTCAGATGATGGAAAAAACCAGTGTCTGTAAGTAAAACTTCAAAGTTTAAAAAAAAACCTTTTGTTTAAATGTTCTTTCATCTGAAATTTAATTAGAAATAATAATCATCAAAATCTCTCGTTGCGCAGAAAGCACCCGTAAATTCGACAGCTATGGTGCCTATGGTTTCGTCAGTGGATCCTGGAATTTCGACACCTATTATTTCTCATCTGTTTTCCATGTTTAGTGAATTCTCGACAAAGTCGCCTATATTTCGACAGGGCCTGTTGCTGTCTGTCCAAAATTTCGACAAGGTTAATACGAGATATTCGCCAAAAAAAATAAATTCCTTGATAGAAACCGAAATTTACGCATCAATGTGACTGAAGGAATTTTTTTAGTCCGCCTGGTATTCCACTACATCAAACAAGAATTTTTGACACTTGGAACCTAGTTTTAACAATGCAATTTCTGTCGTTATTCTTATTTCATTTTATCAAGAAAAAGCTAATGTGGCTACATTTCAGAGAATATCAGATGTATCTTGACGCATTGGCACGTATCCAAACTTTTTCTTTCAATAAAAAACCAAGTAATGACAGTTTGAACATTACATGCCTGAAAAATTGTCGGGAGCTCCTTTTGTGTCGAAAACAGGAAACTGACTAAATTGAATGTTCTTTTCATATCTGGGTGTACCAGATATAGTGTCCACGTTTCGCACCGTCGAAATATAACGACGGCTCCAAGAGATGGCGCTCTAAGTCACGGCTAAGCAGAGCTATCCCGTTTTGAAGGAAAATTTCGACAGTGGTTTTAAAATTGCACTGTCGAATCATCGGTGCCTTTACCCTATATATGTATATATACATAAAATTAGATGTATATTCAGGTTTTATCAAAAATTGTTTTTAAAATCTGCTTTTAATAAAGCAAAAGAAAACCTGAAATGTTCAACAAAACTCAATAAAAACCTGTTCAATAAAAACCTAAAAATCATAAAACAAAATTCATAAAAAAGAATTCATAACAGAGAACTAATACCTAGATAAATGTAAATTTAGAATCATCTAGTGAATAAAATAATAAATAAATTAATATTGAATAAAAAAAATATAACCAAAAAATAACCATTTTACAGCTTAACAATCACAAAAAAACATTGAAGAAATTAAAGGTAAAAAAATACCAATCAATTGGGGTTTTCTGCATTAGTTCCAAACAATAAAATACAAAATACAGTCCCCCAAAGTTTAACAGCTGGATTCAACTAACTTTATTCATCTCTTACACGTCTTGTAATCTAATATTACATTACTGAAGCCCCAGGACTACCCCTGCTTTGATTGAATTTTTTTGTTCATCATACCTGCACATGGTAAAGATTGACCGAAAAATTATCTACGGGATGATTACTTGTCTCAACAAACTTTAAAATATAAGCAAATAAACTGAATTGAAATTTTTTGCGGCAGTTACATATGCATTACATTTTATTTTTCTTATGACCACTCAATGAGGAAGAAGAAAAAAAAACAATAATTTTCTAGAGCACAGTAACTTTTCTTCTTTTATGTAACAGAAAATTAAACTGTATAGAATTACCACTTTTAATGAAAGAATCCTCGGAAACTGTGATGAGATCAGCCATCTTCGGAACTTGTGGCAAGTCCATGAAAGATCTTGGAATGGAATTAATACAAATTATGAGAAGTATAATACTATCATCAACACTTGGATACAACACAGATTTTAGTCAGGAGAATCCTAAAATACAAAGATATGATGATTGATGACTAATAATAACTTTTAACCACAGCAAATCAGATTTTATCTTAATACAGTCAAAGGCACAGGCTCAAGTCCTTTAGCAGTCTAAGGCATAAGAAATCTGATATTTTTTTTTTTTAAGAAAAGGGTGCAAAATTCAAAACTGTCTTTTCGATGATTTCGATAATGATTGATGACTAATAATGACTTTTAACCACTGCAAAGCAGATTTTATCTTACTACAGTTAAAAACATAGGCTCAACTCCTTCAGCAGTCAAAGGCATAAGAAATCTGATTTTTTAAAGAAAAGGGTGCACAATTTCCAAAACTGCCTTTTTGATATAACTATTTTAAAGTGCAGTTGCCAATTTTAAGTTATAATAAACTTTCACGGTAAAAAAGCAAAATACGACTGTTAGCTGTATTCTACTTGTAAATTTTCCAAGCCAAAAACTATTAGGTTTGAAAATTTGGTTTAATTCCGGAAATGAAAACTTTATTCATGGTCTTTATGCTTACATCGCTACAAAGTGAAGGCCTATTATGTATATGTCATTATGTATTTCAAAAAGGGTACATTAATTATAAATTAAATAATTTCCCTCTAAAGTAATTTAAAATTCAAATCTCAAGTGAACCTGAAGCAACTTAACAAATAGTTCCAGAATAATTAGTCTTTAATTTTTCAATATCCTCTAAAATGTAACAATATTTGTCTAAAATAATTCTGAAAAATCAATCAATTGTTTAGGTTAACTAAGGAGTATAATCTTCTTGGGACCCATTTATGACAAGGTCTAAATTTGCCTTTAATTACTTTTTTATACAAATATTGTTTAAGCATCTATGCCAATGTTGTTGTGAAATCAATTTCACCTTTTTACTAAAACTCTTTAATTACACTTGAAGACGACATACTGATGTAAAAAAAACAATAAAAATATATCTTTTAAATACAATTTTTCTAAATACCATGGTTGCAGTGACGGCTGTAACCTAAGACAGAATACAAAGATATTGAAATGGCATGAAACCCTTTAAAATGGCAACAATATGAAACAAAAATTAACCAGAAGTTTCCCATCTAACCTTTATAATGGTGCCCCCTCTAACCAATTTCAGCAACCTACTTAAGACAGACAAAACTCTATTGTTACCATATATTTGAAAACGCATTTTGAAAACAAACTTAATGTGCTTCAGTGCAGTAAAATTTTTAAGAAGAATTTCCTGATATTGTAGACTATATATTCAACAGAACAATAATTTTACATGTAGCCTTACCTATGATTACATATATCGCATTTAAACAGTTTCTCACCCGTATGCATTCTTTGGTGCTGATTCAAATTTCCTGTTTGAGAAAAGATTTGGTCACAAACATAGCACTTAAACGGTTTCTCACCTGTATGGACTCTTTGGTGCCGGATAAAATCATGCAGCCGAGAAAATATTTTGTCACATATCTCGCATAAATATGTTTTTTTCTCTTTATGAGTTCTTTGATATCTTTCCAATTTGCTATAATTTTTACTTTGCAGGCAACTTTTCAAACCTCTTTTCTGGTTTTTTAAGCCTTTTCCTTCAGATTCTGATTCAGACACATTTGAGAAACTGCTCGTTGATGGATTCTTTGATATAACTATTGACGTATTTCCCTGTAAGTTTAGTTCAGACACGTGTGGTGTAAAGTGACCTAAAAATTACAGTTTAAAAAAGTGTCTTACAAAAAAAGAATATTTTTTAAACAAAAAAAAGTTAACAACTTAAAAAGGAATAAAACAAAAAATCAAAACTCAAAACCGAAAATAAAAAAAATATCTTTCAATATCTTTTAAAAGTCTAGAGTTAAAATAATAAAATAAAAAAACGAACATATCTAAATATCAAAACTCAAAAACCCGAAACAAAAAATGAATCTTTCAATATGTTTTAAAAGTCTACAGAGTAAAAAAAGCGGTATATATTTCCATATGTTTAAACAACTAGTTTTATTTTTGACCCCTCTATTCTCCCTCGTGGCGATACTTATATTAGCTTTTAAAATTTGTTATTCTAATTTAACAAAAGAGCGAAAATAAAACCTTAAGCGATCAAAAAGTATAAGGAGGGGTAAATCAAACCAGAAGTAAAAGATAGGAAATGCTACAACAAATATTTGGAATTATCATAGGCAGCGCAACTGCAATGCCTAAATAAAGACCAATGTTGGCCCAATGTATTTTTTTTCCTTTTTGACCAGGGCACTTCGTATCGAAGGAATTGTCGTACAAACTTCGAAAAGGGCTCATTCGATTGGAAATTGGAAAGACTAGTGCCCTTTTTAATAGTCGAACGGGATTCGAAGGCAACTAACACCCCTTCCAAGCCCACTATTTCCCCAAACACATCGAATCAAAATTTTGAGATAGCCATTTTGTTCAACATAGTTGAAAGATTTGGAAATTATGTCTTTGAGGAGGACACTCCCCCCACAGTCCTAAAGGCAAGGGTTATAAGTTATGCCCAGGGGGCATATAAGGTTTTTTATAGAAAGCGTTATCTTAGAAACTTCAAAAAGGGCTCATTCGATTGGATATTCAAAGGGCTAGAGCTCTTTTTAATAGTCGAAATTGGTTGTAGGGGAAGTAATTCCCCTTTTCTCATGTCAACCCGTTCCCCAAACACATCCAATCAAAGTATTGATATATTAAATTTGTGCAACATAGTTGAATAGTCTGGAAATTAAGTCTTTGAGGATGACAACCTCCCCCCCCCCAACCCCCAGGGCAAGGGTTGTAAGTCATACCCTGGGAGCAATTAAGGTGTTTTATAGAAAGCGTTGTCGTAGACTTCAAAAAGGGCTCATTTGATTGGAAATTCAAAGGGCTGGTTCCTTATTATATAGTCGAAAGTGATTGGAAGTCAACTAACCCCCCTCTTACGCCCACCATTTCCCCAATCACATTCAATCAAAATTTTGAGATAGATTTTTTTTCAAGGTAGTTGAACGTTCCGGGAATTAGGTCTTTGAAGATGATAACCCCCTCAGAACCCTCAGGACAAGGATTGCACGTTGTGCCCCGGGGGCATATAAGTTTTTTTTTATAGAAAGCGTTGTCGTAGAAACTTCAAAAAGGGCTCATTTAATAGGAAATTGAAAGGGCTAGTGCTCTTTTTAATAGTCAGAAGAAATTGGAGAGCAACTAACCCCCCTTTGACGCCCACCATTTCCTCAAACACATCAAATCAAAATTTTGAGATAGCTATTTTGTTCAACCTAGTAGAAAGTTCTGGAAATTATGTCTTTGAGGATGACAAACCCCCCACACCCCTCAGGGGAACGGTTGCAATTTATGCCCTGAGGGCATCTAAGGTTTTTATAGATAGGGTTGTCGTAGAAACTTCAAAAAGGGCTCATTTAATTGGAAATTGAAAGGGCTAGTGCCCTTTGTAATAGTTAAAAGTGATTAGAGGGCAGCTAACCCGCCCTCTTACGCCCACCATTTCCCCAAACACATCCAATCAAAACTTTGTGATACCAATTTTGTTCAACGTAGTTGAAAGTTCCGGAAAATAAGTCTTTGAGGATGACAACCCCCCCCAACCCTCAGGTTAACGGTTGTAAATTATGCCCTGGGGATTATAAGGCTTTTTTTTATAGAAAGTGTTGTCGTAGAAACTTCAAAAAGGGCTCATTCGATTGGAAATTGAAAGGGCTAGTACTCTTGTTAATAGTCGAAAGTGATTACAGGGCAACTGACCCCCCTCTCACGCCCACCATTTCCCCACATATGCAATCAAAATTTTGGGATAGCCATTCTGTTCAACGTAGTTGAAAGTTCTGGAAATTATGTCTTTGAGGATGACAAACCCCCACACTCCTCAGGGCAAGGGTAGTAAGTTATGCTATAGCATCGTAGAGGAGAATAATATTTGCCTTTCTGACTCCGAATCGGCAATACTGTTGCTAAAACAAAATTAATTGAATTGCCAATGATAAGAACCTATTCAACATTAACCTTTTTCCACCCATTCCTTTGGAATCTTCTATTTTGTCAACTGAATTATGTGCCATTCGCTTTGCCCTCGATGCTCTCATAAATTATAGCTTCTTAGAGGAAACTATTCTTTGCCTTTCTGACTCCAAATCGACAATACTGTTGCTAAAAAAATTTAAAAGAATTGAAAATGATAAGGACCTATTCAACATTAGAAGACAGCTTCTGAACCTCCAGACTAAAAGCAACCAGGTTAATTTTCAATATGTTCCAAGCCATAAAGTTATCAAATATAATGATACTGTTGATTTACTGGCAGCCAAGGCTTCCTTGTCAAACCCATGTCCTCTCTCTGAACTCAATTCAAGTGATATTATTAGGCAAAGATCTAATGTTAATGACAGTAAATTGATTTTATCTCCTTTTCATACTAGCTTACACACAGTGCTATATTACCATCTGAAATCAGGTACCCTTCTTCTCAATAGTCTATTATTTAATTAGAAGCTACATCACTCCCATCTATGCCAGGTCTGCCTCTCAACCGATGAAACTATCCAGCATGTCTTATTGTGATTGTCAGCCACTGAATGTGGAGACAATCATAGGCAGCGCGATAGCGCTGCCTAAGTAAAGAACGATGTGGCCACAAAGTATTATTTATTTTTTTTCCTCCATACCAGGGCACTTCTTATTGAAGGAGTTGTCGTTGAAGCTTCGAAAAGGGCTCATTTGATTTAAAATTAGAGTTGCTAGTGCCCTTTTTAATAGTCGAAAGTGATTGGAGGACAACTAGCCCCCCACGCCCATCATTCCCAAAACATATCCAATCAAAATTTGAGATCGCCATTTTGTTCAGCGTAGTTGATTTCCAGATAGAAAGTATGTTTTTGAGGAGGACACTCCCGCACAACCCTCGGGGCAAGGGTTTTAAGTTATGCCCTGAGGGCATATAAGAACGAAGTTGGCACAATGTATTATTTATTATTTTTTTTCTTTAGAGCAGGGCACTTTGTATCGAAGAAGTTGTCATAGAAACTTCGAAAATGGATCATTCAATTGGAAATTGGAGTGACTTGTTCCCTTTTTAAAATTCGAAAGTGATTGTAAGGCAACTAATGTCCCCTTTTCACTAATCATTTCCTGAAACTCGCCCATTACAAACTTAGAGATAGTCATCTTGTTCGGCATAGTTTATTTCCAGATATAAATTATTTTTTTGAAAATGACATTCTACCAGGGCGCTCGGGGCAATAGTTTTGAGCTATGCCCTGGGGGCATATAAGGTTTTTTATAGAATGCGTTGTCGTAAAAAACTTCAAAAAAGGCTCATTAGATTCAAATGGAAATTCAAAGGGTTAGTGCCCTTTTTAATATTCGAAAATGATTGGAGGGCAACTAGACCCCCCCACGCTCATCATTCCCCCAAACACATCCAATCAAAATTGTGAGAAAGCCATTTTGTTCAGCGTAGTTGATTTCCAGATAGAAAATATGCTTTTGAGTCGGACACTCCCCCACAACCCTCGGGGCAAGGGTTTTAAGTTATGCCCTGAGAGCATCTAAGAACGATGGTGGTACAATGTATCATTTATTATTGTTTTTTCTTTAGACCAGGGCACTTCGTATCGAGAAAGTTGTCGTAGAAAATTTCGAAAAGGGCTCATTCAATTGGAAATGGGAGTGGTTTGCGCCTTTTTTAATAGTAAAAAGTGGTTGGAAGGCAACTATCGCCCCTTCCATGCCAGAAATTTTCTAAAACTCATCCAATCAAAATTTTGAGATAGCCATTTTGTTCCAATCCGTTTAAAGCTCAGGAGATTATACCTTTGATCAGGACATTCCCGCCAAAGTCTTCAGGTCAAGGGTTATAAGTTATGCCCTGGCGGCATATAAGTTTTTATTTAAATCTTGGTCGTAGAAACTTGAAAAAGGGCTCATTCGATAGTCGAAAGTGGTTCGAGGGCAACTAACCCCCCTCTCTCGCCCACCTTTTCCCCAAACACATACAATCAAAAGTTCTAGATAGCAATTTTGTTCAGCGTTGTTGATTTCCGGATAGAATTTATGTTTTTGAGGAGGACATCCTCCCACAGCCCTCAGGGCAAGGGTTGTGAGTTATGCCCTATGGGTATATAAGGTTTTTATAGAACATGTTGTCGTAAAAACTTCAAAAGGGCTCATTCGATTGTAAATTGATATGGCTAGTGCCCTTTTTAATAGTCGAAAGTGATTGGAAGGCAACTAACACCCTTTCCACGCCCATCATTTCCCCAAACATATCCAATCAAAATTTTGATATAGCCATTTTGTTCCACGCAGTTTAAAGTTCAGGAAATTATACCTTTGAGCAGGACACTGCCCCCAAGTTATGTTGAGTTAAGTTTTTATTGAAATCTTTGTCGTAAAAACTTGAAAAAGGGCTCATTCGATTGGAAATTCAAAGGTCTAGTGCCCTTTACAATAGTCGAAATTGATTTGAGGGCAACAAACCCCCCTTTCTCGCCCACCTTTTCCCCAAAACACATCCAATTAAAAGCTTTAGATACCAATTTTGTTCAGCGTTGTTGATTTCCAGATAGAATTTATGTTTTTGAGGAGGACATCCCCCCACAGCCCTCAGGGCTAGGGTTATGAGTTATGCCCTGGGGGTATATAAGGTTTTTATAGAACGCGTTGACGTAGAAACTTCAAAAAGGTCTCATTCGATTGGAAATTGAAATGGCTAGTGCTCTTATTAATAGTCGAAAGTTATTGGAAGGCAACTAACACCCCTTCCACGCCCAACATTTCCCGAAACACATCCAATCATTTTGCCATTTTGTTCAGCGTAGTTGATTTCCAGACAGAAATTATGTTTTTGAGGAGGATACTCCCCCACAGTCTTCAGGGCAAGGGTTGTAAGTTATGCCCTGCGGGCATATAATGTTTTTATAGAAGGCGTTGTCGTAGAAACTTCAAAAAAGGCTCATTTGATTGGATATTCAAAGGGCTAGTGCCCCTTTTAATAGTTTAAAGTGATTGGAGGGAAACTAGCCCCCCCCCAACCCATCCGTCCCCCAAAAACATCCAATCAAAATTTTGAGATAGCCATTTTGTTCAGCGTAGTTAATTTGCAGATAGAAAATATGTTTTTGGGGAGGAAACCACCACAACCCTCGGAGCAAGGGTCTTAAGTTATGCCCTGAGGGCATATAAGAACGATGTTGGCACAATATATTATTTATTATTTTTTTTCCTTTAGAGCATGCACTTCGTATCGAAGAAGTTGTCATAGAAACTTCGAAAAGGGCTCATTCAATTGGAAATTGGAGTGGCTTGTGCCTTTTTTAATACTAGAAAGTGATTAGAAGGCAACTAACACCCCTTCCACGCCCACCATTTCCCGAAACACATTCAACCAAAATTTTGAGAGAGCCATTTTGTTCAGCGTAGTTGATTTCCAGATAGAAATTATGCTTTTGTGGAGGACACTCCCCCACAGCCCTCAGGGCAAGGGATGTAAGTTATGCCCTTGGGGAATACAAGATTTTTATAGAAGGCGTTGGCGTGGAAACTTCAAAAAAGGCTCATTCGATTGGAAATTCAAAGGGCCAGTGCCCTTTTTAATAGTCAAAAGAGATTGGAGGGCAACTAACCCCCCTCTCACGCCCACATTTTCCCCAAACACATTCAATCACAATTTTGAGATAGCCATTTTATTCAACGTAGTTTTAAGCTCCGTAAATCATGGTGATAACCACCTTACAGCCCTCAGGGCAAGGGTTGTAAGTTATGCCCTGGGGGCATATAAGGTATTTATAGAACGCGTTGTCGTAAAAACTTCACAACAGGCTCATTCGGTTGAAATTCAAAGGGATAGTGTTCTTTTTAATAGTCGAAAGGGATTGGAGGGCAACTAGCCCCCCTCTTACGCCCACTTTTTCCCCAAACATATCCAATCACAATTTTGAGATAGCCATTTTATTCAATGTAGTTTTAAGTTCCGTAAATCAGGATGACAACCTCCTCACAGCCCTCAGGGCAAGGGTTGTAAGTTATGTCCTGGGGCATATAAGGTTTTTATAGAACGCGTTGTCGTAGAAACTTCAAAAAGGGCTTATTCGATTAGAAATTGAAATGGCTAGTGCCCTTCTTGATAGTCGAAAGTAATTGGAAGGCAACTAACACCCCTTCCACGCCCACCATTCCCCCTAACACATCCAATCAAAATTTTGAGAGAGCCATTTTGTTCCACTCAGTTTAAAGCTCAGAAAATTATACCTTTGAACAGGACACTCCCCCCACAGACTTCAGGTCAAGGGTTATAAGTTATGCCCTTGGGGCATACAAGTTTTTAGTGAAATCTTTGTCGTAGAAACTTGAAAAAGGGCTCATTCGATAGTCGAAAGTGGTTTGAGGGCAACTAACCCCCCTCTCTCGCCAACCTTTTCTCAAACACCTCCAATCAAAAGTTTTAGATAGTAACTTTTTTCAGCGTTGTTGATTTCCAGATGGAATTTATGTTTTTGAGGAGGATCCCCCCCACAGCCCTCAGGGCAAGGGTTGTGAGTTATGCCCTGAGGGTTTATTAGGTTTTTATAGAACACATTGTCGTCAAAACTTCAAAAAGGGCTCATTCGATTGGAAGTTTAAATGGCTAGTGCCCATTTTAATAGTTGAAAATGATTGAAAGGCAACTAACATCTCTTCCACTCCCCTCATTTCCCCAAACGCATCCAAGCTAAATTTTGATAGCCATTTTTTTTCCACGCAGTTTAAAAGTTCAGGATATTATAGCTTTGAGACGGGTACTCCCCCCACAGTCTTCAGGGCAACGGTTATAAGTTATGCCCTGGGGGCATATAATTTTTTAGTGAAATCTTTGTCGTAGAAACTTTGAAAAAGGGCTCATTCGATTGGAAATCCAAAGGGCAAGTGCCCTTTTTAATAGTCGATAGTGATTTGAGGGCAACTAAACCTCCTCTCACGCCCACCTTATCCCCAAACACATCCAATCAAAATTTTTAGATAGCCATTTTATTCAACGTATTTGAAAATTTTGGAAATTGGTTTTGGAAGGATGACAACCCATCCCCCCCACAACCCTCAGGGCAAGGGTTGTAAGTTATGACCTGGGAGCATGTAAGGTTTTTATAGAAAGCGGTATTTTAGAAACTTCAAAAAGGGCTCATTCATCCCACTATTTCTCCAAACACATTCAATCAAAGTTTCGAGATAGCCATTTTGTTCAACGTAGTTGAAAGTTCTGGAAATTGTCTATTTAAGGATGACAAACCCCCCAGAGTCCTCAGGGCAAAGGTTGTAAGTTAAGATTAAATCAAAATACACTGTGTTAATTTTAATTCTCAATAGGACATCTCAGCAGTATCCCAAGAACGACTGAGGGTATTATATTCAAACGTTTGGGGCTAGTTCTGCTCTTAAAATTTAACCAAATCAAAATAGCGTAAGTATATGCAAGCTATCAAAGAAGGTAAACAGATTTTTCTGCGACTGGTATCAATTTTAATATTTCAGATCAACTAGAGGAGGTATGAAACTAAATTTAACATTACTATTTGTGTCCACATTTTTAAAAGGATACATGTTGTTAAAAATTGCTGAAAAATTTTCTCCAGCATACAAATAGCAGGCCAAACTATAAAGTCTTAAAAAAAAGAAAAGATTTAAACTATTATTATCTTTTTCGCTGAAAAGACTATGTCAATATACAACAAACAGAAATTAATTTAAAAAAACTTTTTCCAGAAAATAAATTTTTCAAAGAAAAGTAAAGAACTCTATTAAACCAAAAATGAGCAAAATAAAATCAAATAATCCACCAAGCGTGAAACTACCACAAATCAGCATCAATAAATAAATGAAACCCAAAACGAACAGAAATTGCAATAAATAACCGAGTCAAAGTCAAAATGAGCAGAAATTAACATGAGTAGGGCTCAAAACCCCTATACCTTTCCAAGGCCAGAACATATTTTGCCTTGTACTGAAAATACAAATGGAATGTGTATTGTCAGTTAAATATGCACACACTGATATCTGGTAATCAAAATGTTAATATTATTTGATTTATAAAAGTTAAAAAAGTCAACAAATTAATTTTTTTCAATAAACTGAATACTATTTTCTGACCTTGGGAACGCATAGGGTTTTGAGCCCTACTAATGTTAATTTCTGCACGTTTGAGTTTGATTCGGTTATTCATTGTAATTTTTGTTCGTTTTGGGTTTCATTTATTTATCGATGCTGATTTAATTAATTTGTTTAATTAAATTCCCTTAAACGCCTCTACTATATGGCTAATATTCCAAATACATAAACCGCAATCCTGAATTCGAACCAGCCTTGGCACTTGGATAGAATGATTTTTAAGGCATCTATTGATATTTTAAAGAAAAATTAAATTGATTAGTGTTTATTAATGCATAATGAAGTCATTAAAAAAAAGAGGTTATTCATGATTTGTTTTGGAGAGTGCAGAAGAGAGTGGGAGTGAGCGTGAAGAACTGTTTCGGTAACGGCCTGCCTATAAGTCTTAATCTGCTCGGGGAAAGTGTCTCAAGTTCCTGCACTTCCCAAAAACCATCAATAGAATAAGGAGTTTAATTGGGATGATTGGTTTGTTATAACTGATAAGAACACTTGGTTGCAGATGAGGACAAAGTATTTTAAAATATCTGATGATACTTTTTGGAGAGTCATAGGGATGAAAGGATGAAATGGTAGTTCATAATCCCTGATACAAATTTTTGGAACTGGAACTTCTAAAAAAAGACTTAAGCGTAAAGAGCGAGGTATTGATGACGGGACAACCCCCCTCGTATATGTAATATTTTCTGTTTGTTTTTATGTTTCTTCTTACTTTCAGTTGAGAATTTTTTTAAATTTATTTAATTAATGATTGTTTTATTGTATTTAAAATAACGTCAAAAAATCCAGCTCCTCCATGGAAAATTTCCTCCCCCCTCGGAGAGATCCTCTTACTTACCCCCCCCCCCACCCGAAAGATAAGTCCTCCCTGAAAAATATCTGTAGACTTCCCAACAGACAGTACTATATGTTAATAATGGTCAAAGTTCACTGCTTGCAGCCCTTCCTCGGGGGGGGGGGGAGGGCTGTTGGGAGTCCATTAAATATTTTAAGGGTGTTTCATCCCTTTTCCAAATATTGGGCAAAGGAAGCTCTAAGTGACACTTTCTTATTGCCATAATGGACCAAAGTCTGAGGATTAGTATTGGCGGTAGCCTAGTTGGAGCTTTGTGACCTCTGGAGACCCTTCAAGACAAAATTTGGCCCGAAATATTCAATTACACACTATCTCTAGTTTGTCCTTTTTAGTTATCATACAAAATCTGTTGATACCCAAAGACAACTAAACATACAAAATTTGACCACGACTATCAAAACTGCACAACTACACCTGGAGGTTCTTTTTCAATAGATATTGAATTGCTTCCTTTTTCTAATTTATCAAGATATGTGTAATTGTGCAAGTTTTCATTTCTAATAAAGAAAAAAAATATTGTTCATGTCCTTTGTGCTTTAAAATTAACGAGGTTTGAATCAACAGAAAGTAAAAAGCAAAAGAAAAACAAGAAGAAAAATTACCCTTACAAAAAATATCTTTAATTTATTTTAACCATAAAAGGATAAACAAGAGAAAAAAAAAAACAAAAAAACAAAGCTGACACTCATAACATACCATTAAAATAGTATCAGAAATCAATAAAATACGGTTATTTCAACTGAAAGTAAGGAGCAATATTAAAACTTCCAACAAATTGGAATAATTCTGTTAATTAGGCGGTTACCCTATTTTAAAGCCTCTTGTCTTTACGCTAAAGTAGCACTTTTTCCCCCCTTTAAGAGGTATGAACATAACACAAGAGAAGGATTAATAATACCTTTCCGTTTTAATATTGCTCTACGCTTTAATTGAAGAAAAAAATTATATTTTTATTCAATATGAGAACAGACAATAGTAGCCAAAACTCTAAAAAAACAGTCATGATAATAACGGGTACTATGATAATAACGAGCCATAAATTTGTTTCTTTCAATTGATCCATGGTTCCCTTTTGTTTAGCCTTGTTATTATTTTTATTTTTTTTTTTCTTTTGTTGAACTATATGAAACAAACGTAAACTAATTATATCTTGCTTTCTTGAGTAAATGTTATGTTGCTTCAAATCCTGATTATTATGCATTTCAGCTTTGGATATTGCGGAATTCTGTTTCCTTTGATATTATCAATTTGAAAGGGATTTTATTGTTTTTTCTTGCTCATGTAGTTCCACACAGGTGATTGGCTGAAAAAACAAGCTTTACCTGCCGAAAAATGGAATTACCAAAAAACTATACAAAAATATCCAAAGTGCTAATTTAAATTAGTCTAAGAAATTATTAACAACCTATTCCAGGAAAAGCCTCTCGGTTTATGACTGCAATAAGACCTTCTGGCAAAATAGTGAAGAAATTCGTTGTACGAAGAAAATTTGATGAAGAATTAAAGGTGGTCCACATTGAATAATTCTCATATTTAAATTAGAACTTAGGATATTTTTGTATAGTTTTCTGGTAATTCCCCTTTTTCGGCAAGATTATCAATGGCAAGCAATGTTGTTTGGGAAAAGGTCCCCTCAATTTTATTCCACATAGAGGTCCTCTTGCACAAGATTCACAACCAATACATGAAATTTAAAATACAATTTTAGACGCACATTTCTTATTCTTTTTGGTCTTAGTGGCAAATAAAGGTAATCTAGTTAATACTTTCAAGCTGCTTAGAATACTAATTTTGGCCAATTTTCTAGGGAGAGAGAGAATACCATAGGGTATGCTTACCAAAGGAACTACAATTTTAATCTGCTCGTCTTCCTTTTCACGCCCCAAAAAGAGTAAAAAAATTTTTTATGGGTGCTGATACCCTCTTAAAGTTCACCAAATAAATCAAATCAGACGTATTGAGTCCATTTTTGGGGAAGAGGGGATATGATTTTTTTTCACTTTTTTCAGTACACAAGAACCATCTTACACAATAACCACTCAGGCGTAAGTTCAGAACATATAATTAAAAATTGTTGTCATTGAGGTTTCTCATGCAACGCCAATCAAAAATAAAATTTAGGTTCTACTTTGAATACTGTTTTGTGGTAGCTCCAGCAGAAATATTAGGAAAAAAACAAGTGTTTCAATCTTTCAAAATTTCGGTTACTTTGTTCAAGGGCTGTGAGTTAACAGAATTTAGATCATTTAAAGGCCCCCTCCCTCTCAAATAAATCTTGTGGTTTACTTAAAGCATGCGAAAGAAATAAAAATTCTAAAAACTACAAACTATTTCAGAAAGAAATTTTTTTAGCACATTTTAATATCAGAACACATTGAAATGTTGTAGGGTAGATATCCATTTTTTTCTAAATTTTTAATAAACAAAACAAAACATTTCCCAAGTTCTGATAAATGGAATTTCCAAACAATTTAAAAAAAAGCTTTTGGGTTTTTTCAAACATTTTAATCGGCAGCGCAATCGCGCTGCCTAAGTAAAGAACGATGTTGGCAAAATGTATTGTTTATTTTTTTCCATAACATGGCACTTCGTATTGAAGGAGTTGTCGTAGAAACTTTGAAAAGGGCTCATTCGATGGGAAATTGGAGTGGCTAGTGCCCTTTTTAATAGTCGAAAGTGATTGGAGGGCAGCTAGCCCCCCCCTCCCCCACGCCCTTCATTCCACCAAACACGTCCAATCAAAATTTTGAGATAACTATTTTGTTCAGCGTAGTTTATGTCCAGATAGAAAATATGTCTTTGAGGAAGACACTAGGCCACAGCACTCGGGGCAAGGGTTTGAAGCTATGCCCTGGAGGCATATAAGAACGATGTTGGCGCAATGTATTATTTATTATTTTTTCCTTTCGAGCAGAGCACTTCGTATCGAAGAAGTTGTCGTAGAAACTTCAAAAGGGCTTATTCAATTGGAAATTGAATTTCTTGGCGCTGATCCGCTCATAGACCATTCACCAAACAAATCAGAACAGACATATAGAGTCCATTCTTTGGGAGGAGGGATCTTACTCTTTTACTACTTTTTTCAGTGCATAAGAGCCCTCTTACAACACGAACTGGTCTGCATAAGTTCTGAAAATATAACTAAAAAATTTACTGTCATTGGGGTTCCTCATCCAATACCAATAAAACGAAATTTAGGTTTTACTTTTGATCCCGTTTTAGGGCAGCACCAGCACAAATATTAGGATGAATAAACAAGTCTTTCAGTTTTTCAAAATTTCGGCAACCTTTATCAAGAGATGTAAGATAGCGTAAATTTTATCATTTGCAAGCCCCCTCGTTCTCAAATAAATCTTGTGGTATACTTAGGCAAGCAAACGAAATTAAAGAATCTAAAATTTCAAACTATTCAGAAAGTAAAATTTTTAGAACATTTCAATATCACAACACATTGAAATGCTGTAGGATAGCTAACCATTTTTTTTCATTTTCAAGTAACAAAACAGAACTTTTCCCAAGTACTGACAAATTGAGTATCAAAGCAAATTGAGACAACTGGTTTTTTTTCCAACAAAACCAGAGTAAATTAGAGAGGGTCATATATAAAAAATAAAAAGAAAAATATTAGTCCTAAATTTTTTTTTATTTAATTGATCAATGGTTTACGCTTCTTTATCCTTGTTATTCCTGTGATCTTTTTTTCTTTTTGTGGAACTATATGAAAAAAAAATTACAACTAATTATACCTTTCTTTCTTAGGTAAATGTTATGTTGCTTCGAATCCTGATTATTATGCATTTCAGCTTTGGGTATTGCGGAAATCTGAGATTATCAGTTTGAGAGTTATTATATTTTTTTTATGCTCATGTAATTCCACATTGGTGATTGCTGAAAAGACAAGCTTCACTTGCCAAAAAATGGAATTACCAGAAAACTATACAAAAATATACAATAAACAAAAATATACAAAACTATACAAAATCGTGTGTAGTCCATAAATTGAGAGGTTTTTTCTGGAATGGGTTATTAAATTCTAATACAGAGCCGATTTAAATGAAAATACTCTGTTGCACAAATCACGTTTAAATGATGTCTCACCTGTATGCACTTTTAAGCTTTTTCAGATAGTCAAGTTAAGACATGCACTTCATGCTTATACCCTATTTTAAACCTTCTTTTAAATCATCTTTTAAATAATTTATTAAATCATTTTTTATATAGTTTAACGAACTCTTTGGAGGTAATTCAAAAGCCTGGCTTTGGACAAGCATTTCTTACATACCTCACATTTGTTACAATCAAGCAAATTTGTATCACTAGTTTTCACTGGACAATGATGAAATTGCTATAGAAACTAAACACATAGAAAAACATAAAAAATATACTCATTTGATGTATTACTACGTAGTTGGGAAAATTAAAATCACAAGACACTGTGGATACAGCTTGTGCTACAATAATCTTTTTAAACTTCTGCAAGCACCTTCTGATGCCGGTAAAAATTGCACAAATCAGAAAGTTTTTTTTTTTACATACATCCCATTTCAAAAATTTATCGCCTGTAGCCTATACAGTCTTTGATGGGTATTTAAAATGCAAACTAGCTTAAAACACTTCTAATATAAAAAAAATTAATTGGCTATTCAGCCGTATGCACTCTTAGGTGCCTGTTCAAACTGCCCAGTTGAGAAAATCATTTTTTACATATGTGGCATTTAGATACTTTCTCATCTGTATGCACTGCGATGTGTGTTCAAATTTGCAGCGTGAGAAAACGTCTTGTTACATATGTCGAACTTAAATGTTTTTTCACCCGTACGCACTCTCTGGTGCTGAATCAAATATTTGGCATAAAAAAGACTGTTGCCTCAAATATCACAAACACAGTTTCTCAACTGTATGCACTCTTAGATAGCTTTTCAAATCCTGTACTTTAGTAAAGGTCTTGTCACATATATAACATTTAAATGGTTTTTCCCCCATATGCACTATTTGATACATGTTTAAACTTGCTGCTCGACCAAAGGTCTTGTCAGATACATAACGTTTAAATGTTTTACACTTTAACGGTTTTTAACCCGTATATACTCTTTGATGTATGTTCAATTTGCGTGCAAGAGAGAATGTCTTGTCACATTCATCACATTTAAACGGTTTTTCACCCGTATGGAATCTTTGGTGCAGGTTCAAACTTCGTGAATGAAAAAAGGTCTTGTCACAAACATACAATTAATTGCTTTACACTTTAATAGATTTTCATCCATGTGTAATCGTTTATTTAAGTTCAAAGTTCGTGCAAGAGTAGAGGTTTTGTCACATTCATCACATTTAAACGGTTTTTCACCTGTATGCACTCTTTGGTGCCGGATAAAATTATGCATTCGAGAAAATATCCTGTCACATACATCACACTTAAACAGTTTTTCACCCGTATGCTTTCTTTGGTGCTGGTTCAAATTTGATGCACGAGAAAAGGTCTTGTCACAAACATCACACTTAAACGGTTTTTCTCCCGTATGTATTCTTTGGTGCTGGTTCAAATTTCTTGCTTGAGGAAAGGTCTTGTCACAAACATCACACTTAAGTGTTTTACACTTTAATTGTTTTTCACCCGTATGAATTCTTTGGTGCTGATTCAAATTCCCTGCTTGAGAAAAGGTCTTGTCACAAACATCACATTTAAACGGTTTTTCACCTGTGTGCATTCTTTGATGGCTTTTGAAATTTGATGGTTGAGAAAAGGTCTTGTCACATACATTACATTTAAACAGTTTTTCACCCATATGTACTCTTTGGTGCTGGTTAAATCTTCCTTCATGAGAAAAGGTTATGTCAAAATCGTCACACTCTAACGGTTTTTAACCCATATGCATTATTAGATGCAGGTTCAATCTTCTTTCTTGAGGAAAGGTAATGTCACATACATCACACTTAAGTGTTTTACACTTTAACGGTTTTTTATCCGTATGTAATCTTTTTAGTGTCTTCAAAGGCTGTTCCAGAGAAAAGGTCTTGTCACATTCATCATATTTAAACGGCTTTTCACTTGTATGCAATCTTTGATGCCGGATAATATCATGCATTCGAGAAAATATATTGTCACATATCTCGCACAACTATGTTTTTTTCTCTTTGTGAGTTCTTTGACATCTTTCTAATTTTCTATACTCTTTACTTTGCAGGGAACTTTTCAAACCTGTTTTCTGTTTTTTTAAGCCTTTTCCTTCAGATTATGATTCACATCTATTTGAGAAACTGCTCGTAGATAGATTCCTCGAAATAAATAGTGACGTATTTCCCTGTAAGTTTAGTCCAGAGATGTGTGGTAAAAAGTGACCAAAAATTATAGTTTTTTAAGTGGCTTCATAAAAAAAAATTTTTTAATTAAAAAAAAGTTAAGAAGAATAAAAGAGAATAAAATATAAAATCAAAACTCAAAACCGAAAACAAAAAACGTATCTTTCCATATGTTTTAAAAGTTTAGAGTTAAAAAAAAAAACAAAACAAAAAAAAAACAAATGAATCAAAATATCACTACTCAAAAAACCGAAAAAAAATCATCAAATATGGTAAAAGTCTAACGATTCGAAAAAAAGAGAAAAAAAAACAGTATAAAATTCCATGTATCTTAACAAATAATTTAATTTTTTTTATCTCTATTCTCCCTCGGGGCTTTGATTATATTAGCTTTTGAAATTAGTTATTCTAATTTAAAAAAAGAGATAAAATAAAATCTTAAGCGACCAAAAAGAATAAGCAGGGGTATACTAAACCAGAAGTGAAGGATACGAAAAATTATAACAAATACTGGGAATTATTGTAACTAAAAGAGGAAGAGCTAGCAGAATGAAAAGGTAAATTTAAGGCAAAAAATTGTTTGGGTAGTCGCAAAGCTTTGGATAAAAAAAAAAAAACGACGAAGGTCACATTTACATCAGATTAAAAAAAAGTTCAAATAGGGATAAATATTTTCAAAATAAAGTGAAAAAAATGATTGAAATTACAGGTATTTTGATCAAAAACACAGTGACTAAGTCATCAGCAAATAACCAGTATTATTTGTCATCGTTTTTCACTTTCTATTAAAATGATTTTTTTCCATTTCAACTGTTATCTGTAAAAACTGAAGAAAACGTGAATTTCGTGTTTTTTTTCATCCAAAAGGACTAGCTATTTTCTTTTAGATATATATTTAAAACAGTTCGTTCTAAAAAAAAACGAAAAACTTGTGACTTCATCAGCACTAAATTGATTATAAGGAGAAACATACACTATAAATGAAGATTTTGAAATTTACTTAGAGCTATAATCTTAATATTTATTACCAAGCCTTTTCAAAAAATACAAAAATACCAAACTCTTTTTAAGTGAAAACTTATAAATGTTCATGATATACAACAAAAACGGTTTGGCAAACATCTGCACATTAGAATAAGATAAAACAAAAGTTCCATCTTAAGATTAAGTCCCATTGTCCTATTTTTGTCCAATAGAATATTATCCAGTACATTTCAATCAACAAAAAACACAATGTTTCAGATGTACCTCCATTGTTAAAACATTTGAGTTCCGATTCGTCGGTGACGCATTCAAATTTACATGGTCCTGAAATGCTAGTTAAATTTAGCAAGGAAACATCTTCACGTTTTGGTGACAAAAGATTCTTTGGAAAATGAAAGGCCTTCTCACTGTCACATGGTAAACCATCTTCAACTTCTAAAATAAGTTTTAGATTAAACAGACATAGAAAAAGTTAACAGTAAACCTTACTAAACAAATATTTTTCTTTTTAGCTACGTGTAAAAATGTAAATATATAGTCATTATATGTATACATAAAATCAGACGTAAATGTATGTTTTTTCACAAGTTGTTTCTAAAGCTGCTTTTCATCATAGGCAGCGCAATAACGTTGCCTAAGTAAAGAACGACGTGGGCACAATGTTTGATTTATTTACTGAATAGTTTTAGAGCAGGGCACTTTGTATAGAAAAATTTGGCGCAGAAACTTCAAAAATGGCTTATTTGTTTAGAATTTTACAGAGCTAGTGCCCTTTTCAACAGTCAAAAGTAATTAGAGGGCTAACTGCTGGCCCCCCACCCATCCTTTTCCCGTATAACATCCAATTAAAATTTGAGATAGCCACTTCGTTCAGCGTAGTTGGAATTTCCAAAAATTATGTTTTTAACGAAGAATCCCCTCCCCCCAAAGCTCCAAGTCCATAAGTCGTAAGTTATACACTAGGGAAATATGTTTTAATGGTAAGAATAGTCATGCAAACTTCGGAGGTGGCTCATTGAATTGCCTTTGGCCCTAGAAATTCTAGTTATAGTTCTAGACATTAACACAGAACCGGTCACAAAAAGACCTTTGAGGTTAGCTGCCAAAAAGGCTGGATTAGCAATAAGAACATGTTTTTACAATTATTTTTCTTTCATCTCAATTAATCGCCTTGTTTTATCTCACTTTTTATCAGTCTTGGTTTAACTTCACTTAAGTAAGGATGCCGGGACTGTTTTGAAAAATCTTATATTTTAGTTTTATTGGTTACATATTATTGTCTTTTTTCTTCTATAAATTTTTGTTTTGCTGAGGACGGCCCTTGGACACAGGACCGAAATATTCATTATCTTCACAGTCTTACGAAAAGAATTCCCTATTGTTCTTCTTATTTTTGTTGTTTGAGAACAACAGTGACCGGAGGGCAGCTTCCCCCCCCCCCTTCACAAACGTCGTAATGTTCCGAAATGCATTCAATTGAAATTTTGAGTCAACACATTTACTTAAAATAGTCCACAAATCGTATGAAAAGGCTGTTGGGGTTGCAAAGAGCCCCCAGGGCCTGAGGGCAATGGTTTTAACTTATGCCTCGGGAGCATTTAAGGTTTTTATGGAAAGGATGCTTGCATAAATTTTAGAAGTCTCATTTGGTTGAAAATTAGAAGTTATAATTCCTTTTTAAGAGTCAACAGTGATGTGAGAGTGTCGAGCCCGCTCCACCACGCCTATCATTTCCACCAAGACGTCCGATCAAAATATGATGGTAGCAATTAGGTTCATAGTAGTTAGGGGTTTAAAAAATATGTCTTTAAGGAAGACATGCAAGCCATTAGAGCTTTCAGGGCAAAGGTTTTAAGTTATTCCCTAAGGGCATATAAGGTTTTTTTTTAGAAAGTGTGGTCGTGTAAACTTTAAAGGGGGGCTCATTAGATTGATAACTAGACACTATAGTGCCGTTTATAAGAGTCAAAGTGATCGGAGCGCAGCTAATCCCCCTCCCCCACACACAGACGTCGTGTTTGCCCAATATGCATCGAATAGAAATTTTGAAATAACCATATTATTTGTGATTCCAAATATCATGTTGCAAGGCTTTTGGAGTTGAAATAAAAAAAAACAGAGCCTGGGGGCAATGGTTTTAAGTTATGCCTCTGGAATATTTAAGGTTTTTGTGCAAGGGATGGTTGCATAAACTTTAGAGGAGGCTCATTCATAGAAAATCGGAAGTTCTGGTTCTTTTCTAAGAGTCAAAAGTGATAGAAGGCGGCAAGACCCTCCCCCCACTACCCCTGTTTTCACCAAACGAATCTTACTCAACTTGTGAGATAGCAATTTTGTTCTAAATAATCCAAAGAAGATATAACAATGCCTCTTGGGTTGAAACAACCCTCCAGTGTCCTGAGGATAGTTATACCTTAGGGGCATATGAGATTTTTTATGGAATAAGTTTTTGTTTAAATTTCAGATGAGACTCATTTGATTTGAAATTGGAAGTTATAGTGCCCTTTTTAAGTCAAGCAGTTTGAGAACAACAAGCCCCACACCACGCTCATCATTTCCCCAAAAACATCCGATAAAATTTGAAGATAGCAGTTTTGTTCATCGTAGTTGAATGGTCCGAAAATTATATTTTAGAGGAAAACACCTCCTCCTCCCAGAGCTGTCAGAGCAAAAGTTGTAAGTTATGCCCTAGGGGCATACAAGTTTTTATATTGGCAAGGTGGTCGTATATACTTCGGAAAGGACTCAATGAATTGGTAATCAGTCTTTCTAGTGCCCTTTTTAGGATTCAAAGTGATCAGAGGGCAGCTACCCCCCCCCCCACCCCACACACCGAGTTTTCCCAAAATGCATCCAATAGAAATTTTGAGACAGTTATTTTATTCAAAATAGTCCAAAGATCATATAACAAGGCTGTTGAGGTTGATATAAACCAACAGAGCCCGGGGTGATGGTTGTGAGTTATGCCCCGAGGACATTCTTGGTTTTTATGGAAGGGATGGTTGTTTAAAAATAGAGCAGCCTTATTTGGTTGAAAATTGGTAGTTCTAGTTCCCTTTTAAGAGTCAAAAGCAATGGAGAGCGACAAGACTCTCGCCCTGACAACCCTTCTTTTCATCAAACGCATCTGATTGAAACTGTGAGATAGCGCTTTTGTTCAAAATAGTCCAAAAAACAATTAAAAATGTTTCCAGGGTTGACATATCCCCCTAGAGCCCCGGGGATAGGGTTGTAAGTTATGCCCTTTGGCATATACGGATTTTATGGAATGGCAAATGAAACTCAGAGGAGATAAACTAACAAAATGAAAAATAAAATAAAAAAGGATGAAAAAACGAGGATTGTTTCAGCCAGTGGCGAACCATGAAGATGATAAAATATAAGCAAATATTTCGACAAGGACCTCCACCAAGTTGTCCTCAGTGCTCAACAAAAAAAAGAAGACAACGAAAAAAAAAACGAAAATTTATTTATATATTTATATATATTTATATATATTTATATATATACATATATATACATATATATTCATATATATACATATATATACATATATATATATACATATATATATATATATATATATATATATATATATATATATATATAAAATTTAGCAATAAATAGAGATACTGGAGATATTTCATTAAGCCCAATTTACGACAGTTTAATGTTGAAGGACTCAATCAATATTTTCACCCGGTATAACTTAAAAGAACCTATTTGCATATCTAATGAAAACCGAAATTGTAGACCAGCTAAAACTATTGCAAGGCAAAAGATTCTTGCCCAATCATCTTGGTAAATTCTTTTTCATTGATTCCTGCCTGGTTTTTATTCAGTGTCTGTTCTGTCTTTGTAGGGTAAACTTCGAAAGGTTAGATTTTCGTTTTTTTTTCTTTGTCTTCTTTTTTTTGTTTAGCACTGAGGACGACTTGGCGGAGGCACTTGTCAAAATATTTGCTTATATTTTGTCATCTTCATGGTTCATCACTGGCTGAAAAAATCCTCGTTTTTTCACCCTTTTTGATTTTATTTTTCATTTTGTTAGTTTCTCTCCTCTCTGAGTTTCATTTGTCATGTATAGCCAGTGTGGTCTAAGAATGTATTTATGGAATGGTCGGTCTATAAACTTCAGATGGTGCTCATTTGATTTGAAATTGGAAGTTATAGCATCCTTTTCATGAGTCGAAAGTGATTTGAGAGCAACCAGTCCCCCCAACCCACGCTCATCATTTTCCCAAAGACACTTTCACTTGCCTTCTATCAGTCCAATCTTTGTTTTTCAATTTCATTTTTAACACGTTCTGATTTTCCCTGTACCTTATCTTCTAACCACACATTTCTTTGCTCTTTAGTTTCATTTCAATTTGTTCTGATCCTCGTTGTCCCATGTCTTGTAACCATATATTTTTTGCTCTTCAGTTTTGTTTTTGGCTCGTTGTAATTTTCGCTTCCTCTTACCTTTCAATTACACATTTCTTTGTTCCTCAATCATGTTTGAGACATTTTTTCAGTAATGAGCAATTTTTTTGTTCTTCATTTTCGCTTTTGACTCGTTTTAATTTCACTGCAGCTTATCTTTGAACAGTATATTTCTTTGTTCTTCAGTTTGTTCTACCACATATTTTTTCAATACCTTTTCCTTAGTTGCTTGGATTGGTCTTGCCACATTTGATGGTCAAGGATGTTCATTTTCACCCATTGTTAATTTAAATTTCTCAGGTAGTCCTCTTGATCTCGTCTCATTTTGGACGAGATCAAGTTTACTAATTGGTCCAGTTTGTTAATTGGGGCAATTGTTAATATACATTTCTGTCCTCTATATATGATGAACCTGCTACCTTTTAAAGTAAACAGATTCATTATATTTGGTATTTTGTAATCAGCTATGTTTCTTGTGTATTTTTACATGCGTCGAAAGTACTAAAAACGATAAAATTTGCAAATAAATATGACGTTACTCATATGAGTTTTTTTCCGAAATGAAGGCTCTTAACGTGCTTTCTCAAACTTTTGACCTGTCTTTTTTCATGCAAGAGAATCTCAAGATGCCACCGCCCCCCTCTCAAAAAAATATGGAGCCGTTCTCGGGAAAAATTTAAAAATACATACATGCATAAATAAATAAAAATTATTTCTCGTTTACAAAAATTAAAAAAAAATTGAATATAAATTTACATCTCCAAATATGAATACATAAAACTGTAAATTCTTCTACAAATGTCAGAAAATCTTATTTCTTTGCGTCTTAACTTCCTATCGGCATAACTGCTGAATTGTTTTATACATTTGTGATTCATTGTTGATGTCAGGTAGTATTTTATTAGTTTTAGCTAAAAAAAATGAACTCTCTCCAGGAAAAAAAACTTACAGGAATTATTAAGAATGTTTAACAATTAAAAAAATTGGGATTATTTTGATGGTAGTATGAGGCCCTTTCAAACAAAGGATCCGATTGAACCCAATCGCCCTTATCCTGCTCTGGTTGAGAGAATTTGAATTCTATTGATTTTTGATTGTATTATGATGGGATTTTATGAGTGTTTGCTTTGTTTTTATTTACTGTTGTTTTCTTTTATAGTTAATAAAAACTAAAACTATTTTTAAGGATAATTTTCTTCTTTAGAAATTGATTCCTTTTGGGACAGAGATTCAATTCTAAAATGGAGATTTGGCAAAACTGCATATTCAAACCAAATATGAATTCTTCTATATAAATTCTTCTTATAAAACTGAGAATTCTTCTACATTCTGTCAGAAAATCTTATTTCTTTGCGTCTTCACTTCCAATCGGCATACCTGCTGAACTATTTTATCTATTTCTGATTCATTGTTGATATCAGGTAGTATTTTATTTGTTTTAGCTTAAAAAAAAATGAACTATCTCAAGGAGTAAAACTTACAGGAATTATTAAGGGTGTTTAACAATTAAAAAAATTGGGATTATTTTGATGGTAGAATGAGGCCCTTTCAAACAAAGGACCCGATTGGACCCAATCGCCCTTATCCTGCTCTGGTTGAAAGAATTTGAATTCTATTGATTTTTGATTGTATTATGATGGGATTTTATGAGTGTGCTTTGTTTTTATTTACTGTTGTTTTCTTTTATAGTTAATAAAAACTAAAACTATTTTTAAGGGTAATTTTCTTCCTTAGAAATTTATACCTTTTGGGACAGAGCTCTCCTCAAGAAGATTCAATTCTAAAATGGAGATTTGGCAAAACTGCATATTCAAACCTCACTAAATTTAAAGCACAAAGGAAACCAACAACAATTTTATTACTTAGAAATGAAAACTTGCACAATCATACATATCTTAATAAATTAGAAAAAAGAGGGAATTCAATTTCTCCTTTGAGGTATTGAAGGTGTCCAAACTCTTGTTTGTAGTGAAACTATATTCGTCTTGAACAACTTTAGAAAGAACTAATAAATTAAACTGAACATTAAATGTATGAAGATATTAGTTGCTGAAAGCTCGTCAGTCAAAAATTTTACTATTATTTTAATATTTATTTTTAGTATTAAGTACAAAAGAAAATGTTCGTAATACAATTGGTTTTCGCTGAGATTAGTTGGGTTGTAAAAAGAAATTTCAACAGATTAAGATTAAAAATCAGGCTTGTTAATTTCATTTATTGGTTTTGAATTTTTGGCCAAATTAGTTTGAACAAAATCACCAATTTGCAACTTCAAACTATGGAGCCAGTTTTCAATTGATTATGTTACACTACCTTAAATAGTAATTATTTAATTTACTGTTTTGTATAGTGTTTCAGCCCAAGGGATCCTTAATCGTTTCTAATACAAGCTGCCTTGTTAAAGTTCCAAGTTATAATAAATTATGCACAACTGACAACTATTTGTAAATTTTTATTCTTTTGTGCAAGCAATTAAGTTTTCTCTTTGATATTAGTCATTTGCACAAGTTGGGAAATCTGTTCTCGAAA
The DNA here is from genome assembly GCF_049724085.1 of Artemia sp. Qi Xiang Cuo. NCBI lineage: Eukaryota > Metazoa > Arthropoda > Branchiopoda > Anostraca > Artemiidae > Artemia > Artemia sp. Qi Xiang Cuo. Next base: position 58,473,363 of record NC_142803.1, read on the forward strand.
TGTCTTGAAAGAAATAAAGTATTATAAACGGGAATAGTCGTGAGATTCTCAGTTCTAAAATACCTCGCAGGCCTACCTTCCGTCAAATGTTTATTTATGAATCATTCTATACGAAATAAGTGAGTTGCCAAAGACTCACTTCCTTTATTGATTCATGTGTTGTATTTCTGCTTCTTTGATCTTCACAATAAAGTTATGAAAGGACATTTTTTAATTGCCACAATGGACCAAGGTCTGAGGAATAGTATTGGAGGTGGCCTAATTGGACCCTTAAGACCTCTCCCTGGAGACTATTTAGGACCCACTATATTCAATTATACTTTATCTCTATTTTGTTTTTTTTAGTTGTCATACAAAATCTGTTGATTCTCAGTGACAACTAAACATTCAAAATTAAGTAACGACTACCATAACTACACCACTACAAGTAAGAAATTGAATAACTACAAGTAAAATTTATGGCCCCATTTCAAAAAGCTTGAACGATGCTTCCCATTTGAAAGCAGAAATACGCCTCAAAGAAACGAGGGGCTTGCCGAAACAACTTTGGAATGTCCTCTACTGCTAGTACTACTAACAACCCACCGCAACACCAATAAAAAATACTGGTACTTGTCTGTTATAATGGTAAGACTCAAGAATTACGCTGTGTAAAACCTGAGAACAAACCGGTTTCATGTGTCTGTAATAAGAGACAATTAACTTGCGCTCAGTGGGAAACAAGTGGCGGATGATATAATACATTGGACTTATATAATTTGGGCTATATATTTGCATATTAGGGGGAGGGTAAAGTATTCTGACAGCATGACGTTAGAAACCAATTCTTACTTCATGTAATGCAGAATAATTATAGCTAACACATTTTGCATGCCGACCCACTATAATTTACCCACACCCCCTGCCACCCTAATTTGCAAATATATAGCTTATTATATATATATTCTTCCGGTTTGGTCTTGGAGGCACGGTTTTGACCGTGCCTCCAAGACCAAACTGGTCTTGGTTTACCTTTTTATAGAGGGCACCTTGGCCCCCTCCCACGCTCATTTTTTCCCGAAGTCACCCGATTAAAATTTTGAGATAGCCATTTTGCTCAGCATGGTCGAAAATCTAATAAATATGTCTGGGGTGTGTAATATAAAAGGACTGGACTGGTGTCCCCCCCCCCTTATGGGCGCCCATGCCAGGCGAGTAGCTTTTACACAAAAGGTTAACTGACTAGGAAGCATACATTTTTAGGGGGGGTGCTCAATTTCGTGTTAATCTTCGTAAGAAACGCAACCGTGATCTGTCTCTACCTTAAAATCACTTTCTCTTTACTTTAACTACCTCAAAGGAATTGATACTTAATATTGAAAATAAACATTAAAATTATAGTAAAATTTTTAACTGATGAGCTTTCAGCAATTAATATCATTATACATCTAATATTCAGTTTAATTTATTAGTTCTTTCTAAAGTTGTTCAAGACGAATATAGTTTCACTATAAACAAGAGTTTGGATACCTTCAATACCTCAAAGGAGAAATTGGACACCTTCAATACCTCAAAGGAGAAATTCTTTTTGTTGGAGGTGGTTAAAAGAATATTCAGAAAAGTAAATATAGCGAGAAGTCAGCATGTTAGTACACATAAAGGCAGTTCTACATTTATAGGTTAGTATATGAATCCATAACATAAGGAATAGGACTCTTGTTTGTAGTGAAACTGTATTCGTCTTGAACAACTTTAGAAAGAACTAATAAATTAAACTGATACTGCCCCCTTCCTCAACTGTAAATAAAAACCAAAAGCCTACTGCGTCATCGGCGCTTAACAAAAAACGATTTATATTACAAATATTTTCTTTTCCAGTTCTAACAGCATTGAAAATAAAAACAAAATTACATTGAAATAAATTCTTGAACTGATGTATCTTTCAACAATTAATATGATTATACATCAAATATTTAATTTCATTTTGTTTATACTTTCTAAGACTGTTCAAGACGCATCTAGTTTTCAGTAAAGGGCGAATTACGCAGTAGGTTTTATACTTTTACAGAGATAGGAGTAGGCGACACACAAATTCTTATTTCTAGCGGTTTTTGGTCGTTTCAAACTTGATTTGCATATTAAATTTAAGTTTCACTCGTTTTAAGATTTATTTATTCATTTACATTAATATCTCAATATTTTGATTGGATGTGTTCGGGGAAATGGTGGGCGTGGAAAGGGTGTCAGTTGCCTTCCAATCTCTTTCGACTATTAAAAAGTGCACTAGCCCTTTGAATTTCCAATCGAATGAGTATATATATATATATATATATATATATATATATATATATATATATATATATATATATATATATATATATATATATATATATATATATATATATATATACATATATATATATATATATATATATATATATATATATATATATATATATATATATATATATATATATATATATATATATATACATATATATACATATATATATATATATATATATATATATATATACATATATATACATATATATATATATATATATATATATATATATATATATATATGTATATATATATATATATATATATATATATATATATATATATATATATATATATATAAATATATATAAATATATAAATAAATATATATATAATATATATATATATATACATATATATACTCATTCGATTGAAATATCATAGAGCTAGTGCCATATATATATATATATATATATATATATGTATATATATATATATATATATATATATATATATATATATATATATATATATATATATATATATATATATATATATATATATATATATATATATATATATATATATATATATATATATATATATATATATATATATATATATATATATATATATATATATATATATATATATATATATATATATATATATATATATATATATATATATATATATATATATATATATATATATATATATATATATATATATTCATTCCGCTTACATCTAAGTACAAAGGCTGTGAAATAACTTGAAAAACCAGTTCCCATTGACAAGAATTGTCATGTTAAGTGGAAATTTTACTTTATAAGACTTGCTATGTTAAGTAGAAATTTTGTGTGAATAATTACAGGCACTGGAATAGTCACTCGGATGCATTTGTGAGGTTCGGCCCTCAAAGAAAGATAAGTAATCTTTCTAATTATTATAACTATATTTCCAGATTAATTATGACTTCTGTTAATTTTTCTGAATCTCTACAAGAAATTAATCGAAAATTGAACGGAATAGAAATAGTTTCATCGCAGGTTCAAGAACTGAGAAACGACCTATTTGCTATTTCATCGCGAATTGATTCGACAGTAGACAAGTTCTCGGAGGATACGTCACAATTGAAGAAGAGATTACCTAAGTTTGAAAGCTGAAATGTCGGCTACTAACGTAAAATTGCAAAGACTAGAAAATGAGTCTAAAAAGTGTAATTTGGTCCTGTATAATTTCGATCCTACAAACAAAGGTTCTTCGTTACGAGAAGATGTAATGAGAGCACTCAACTTACATGTGCCAAATTTAGGGCTGAAAATGATGGACGTTAGAGATATTTTTCGGCTAAACGCTAAAAAAGGCACGCGACCGGTGCTGGTTAAGTTTACATGTGGTTACATTTGTGATACTATATTGCGTTAAATTGCGCACCTGAAAAGGGCGGGTCTTGGTGTTAGTCCCGATTATACAAAGCGTGAATTGTCTATTCGTAACCACCTAAAGCCTTTTCTTGAACGGGCTAGAGGAGAAAATAGAGAAGCAAGACTAAGAGGGACAAAGTTATATATTGGTCAACAGTGTTTTACGTATAGCTTTGATAAGCAGTCTGTTGTTGAGGTTACGAATTCCCCTAATATAGAGTCATCAGCGAGTACCATGACCCATTTTAAGGAAAATTTTGGGCAAAAGTTTCGCCGTGAACCTGGGTCTTTATCAGTGCCACAAAAAAGTTTAGTAAAGAGTTTTGTTTCTGAAAATAATCGGTTTAACCTGGAAGAACCTTGCAATTGAAGATCGCGTTCAGGATCTTAATCATCAATTCAATCTTTCTTTAGTGTAGTGGAGGATCTTAGTAGTGATAACGAAATAAATGGGGTGAACAGTGAAACTCTGGTTATTAAAAAAGGCTCCACATCAACTTTTGTTGGGCCTGTGGGGGCTCCCAAACGTAACAGCCAACAAATTATTAGCCCAGATGACCACCTAAGACAGAAGAGCAAGTCGGTTAGAGCTGACGACCCTAATAAAATGGAGCCTAGGCGGCTATTTTACTCGTCACAACACATTGGCTCAAGTAGTGGATAGGATAAGCAGGGCCATGGCGCGATTTACGAGTGTCATTTAGCGCATTGGAATGTTCAGGGCTTTTCGTATCTTAAATTAGAGTGTCTTCTTAAATGTTGTGATTTTTCAGTTGCATCATTAGTAGAAACGTGGCTGGAAAAAGAGGAGAGAATAGAAGGTTTTTTTTTATTTTGGATCACAAAGAAAGCGACCGCAGAATGGTAGAACTTATGGAGAAGTGGCATTATTGATAACGAATAGATGGCGAAATTTATCTCGGTTGAAAAGTGTTTCATGTAATCTAGTATGGGTGCGAGTACCTTTAGTTTATCTTTACTCGTTTATCTTTTGTTCAGTGTATTTACCGCCGGAAACTAGCACTTTTAGTGATGAGGATACCTGGGAGATATTAGAAAATGATATGGGTCGTTTTTCAGAACAGTTTCCGTCCGATTATTTTATTTTTCTAGGTGATTTTAACGGATATACAGGGGAGGACGAAGGAGCCCGTGAGGAGGAGGTGGATCTCGAACTAGGAAAAACTAAGGGAGTTTATATGATTGAGCCGTCGGTTAGGAGGAGGACGAGTAAGGACGGTCATCGGAGAAAGAATAATTGGGGGAAAAAATTATTGGATTTTGGTGGTAAGCAGAATTTGGTTATTTTGAATGGGAGGACAGGGAAGGATAAAGGAGTGGGGGATTTTACATGTTTTTCGGGTAGATCTCCAAGTGTTATAGATTATGGGGTTGTTAGTCTGGGGCTTCTTTCTTGTTGTGTGGATTTTGAGATGATGGCGCTGGCTGGGTCGGATCACGTGCCTATTAGGGTTGAATTAGGAGGAGGAGGATGGGCTGAGAGCAGGAAAAAGAAGTTTGGGGTTAAGGGAAAGATGGGTAATGAGCTTGAATGGAGGGAAGGTTTAAGGTTTGATAATGATAGTGAGGAGAAGTTGAAAAAGGTACTAGGTGAAGATAGAGGGCTGGATTCATTTATTCAGAAGAGTGAGGATATGGCAAGGGAAGGGGATATAGCAGGTTCTGTTGATTTTTTGTCGGGGGGTTTTGTATAAGATTGGAACTAAGGTGGCATGCAGGAGAAAAAATGGTAGAAGTACTGGTTTGATGAGTTTTTTTGATAAGGATTGTGAGGAAAAGAAGAAGGAGCTTTTAGTAGCTTTTAGATTGCTTAAGGCTAGTAGTACAGTTGATCTGGAAAATAATTTGCAGGTTTTTAGGGTCAAACGAAGGGGATATAAAAGGCTGCTTAAGTTGAAGAAGAGATGTTCTGAAGAGGAAGAGAGCCAAAAATACGGGAGAAATTTAGCGTGAATGATACAACGGAGTTCTGGAAGTTAATTAGGAAATCAACAGAAAATAGAAAGTTGACTGATTTAGTTCCTCACGCCGATACCTGGCCAGAATAATTAGAACAAAATATAAAGAGATATACAAGTAGAGATGCCTCAGGAGGTCCGATCAGTACACCTTATATGGGCATAGAACCACGTGGTTTATGGTTTTTGTCAGTGAGAATGAAAAAACAGGAACTTTCTCACATTTATGTCTGTTTGTTGTCAGTGAGAATTTGAAAAACAGGAACTTTCTCACATTTATGTCTGGTTTATGGTTTTTGTCAGTGAGAATGGAAAAACAGGAACTTTCTCACTTTCATGGATTATTGAGTCATTAATCAAATTGTTTCCGGGCAAGGTTAATTAACGTCTGAAAGATGACGTCAAGTTAATTAATGTCTTTGATGTATTTCCAAAGGGAATGTTTCCGAGGCAAAGTTTAGATCACACATGACAGATGATGTCATGATTGATTGATTGACATGAAAGGGGAATTAATTTGTTGTTTCTAAAGAGAATTGATTTGACACGAAAGGGAATTAATTTGTTGTTTCTAAAGAGAACTGTCTCCAAGCGAATGTTTAGATCTTAGCGATGAATTGTTTTAGCGCGGGAATCAGGTTTCTTAGTAATTTGAAATGTATCAGCGCAGAGATGCCAAAAAAAAAGGAACACGCTGAAATTACGTTTAGGGATTATTTGGGAGAAACCGTTTTAGTCATTTTATGGAATTATTTCGGCGAAACAGTTAGAGACATTTTAAAAGATGATTTAAAAGATGATTTTAGAAGAGAATTTAAGGGTGAAACTCTGTGGTTGTTATAATACACAAGTTGTATTTTAACAGTGTCGTGAGGTCCTCTACCCCAACCCCAAAGGGTTCCGATCCCCCTACCCCAACCCCAAAGGGTTCCAATCCCCCTACCCCAACCCCGAAGGAAGCCCCCGGTACTCAAAGGTCCCCCAAGCTCCCAAAGGGCCCCCAGACCCCCAAAGGCCATCCCCAGACCCCCAAAGGCCCTCCCCGGGCCCCCAAAAGCCCACCGGGCTCCCAAAAGACCACCGGACTCCCAAAGGACCCCCCGGCGCACCCAAAGGCCCCTGAGCTCCCATTTTCAATACTTTTTATGGCTTTATTATATCTTTTCAGAACAAGTTATTTTCTTAATGTCCATGCTAAACCCATTTTACAAGTTGAAGTACCCATCCCTTTCACCCACAACTTCACTATACTGATTTTTGAATGCTCCAACACCAAGCAATACTTTTCAAAGCCATTTCAGAACAAGTTCTTTTCTTAATGTCACTCCTAAACCCATTTTACAAATTGAAGTACCCATCCTTTAAACCCACAACTTTACTTCACAGCTTTTCGAATGCTCCAACACAAAGCAATACTTTTCAAAGGGCATTTCAGAACAAGTTCTTTTCATAATGTCCATCCTAAACCCATTTTCCAACTTGAAGTTCCCATCCTTTTCACCCACAGCTTCGTTATAGGTAAGAGTTTGATGTTTTACCTTAGAGACTAAGCTTAGAGTTTTAGTTGGGTTTAGTTTTAGTTAAAAGTTTAGAGGTTTTTTTTTAGCTCAGACTCTTCGCTTGGAGTTTTTGTTAGAGTTCTAGTTTAGTTTAGTTTTAGTTAAGAGTTTAGAGTTTTTAGCTTAGAGTCTTAGCTTAAAGTTTTAGTTTGGTTTAGTTTTAGTTAAAAGTTTAGAGTTTTTTTTTAGCTTAAAGTTTTTGTTAGAGTTCTAGTTTAGTTAAGTTTTAGATAAGAGTTTAGAGTTTTTAGCTTAGAGTCGTAGCTTAGAGTTTTATTCAGAGTTCTAGTTTAGTTTAGTTTAGTTACAGTTCAAAATTTTGAGTTTTAGCTTAGAGTCATAGCTTATAATTTTACTTATAGTTGTAGTTTGGTTAAGTTTTAGTTAAGAGTTTTGAGTTTTATCTTAGAGTATTAGCTTAGAGTTTTTGTTAGAGTTGAATTTTAGTTTAATTTTTGTTAAGAATTTGATTTTTTACGTTTGAGTTTAAGTTAGAGTTCTAGTTTAGTTTACTTTTAGTTATTAGTTTAGAGTTTTTAGCTTAGAGTCTTAGCTTAAAGTTTTAGTTTGGTTTAGTTTTAGTTAAAAGTTTAGAGTTTTTTTTTAGCTTAGAGTCTTAGCTTAGAGTTTTTGTTAGAGTTCTAGTTTAGTTTTAGTTAAGAGTTTAGAGTTTTTAGCTTAGAGTCGTAGCTTAGAGTTTTATTCAGAGTTCTAGTTTAGTTTAGTTTAGTTACAGTTCAGAATTTAGAGATTTAGCTTAGAGTCATAGCTTATAATTTTACTTAAAGTTGTAGTTTGGTTAAGTTTTAGTTAAGAGTTTCGAGTTTTAGCTTAGAGTCTCAGCTTAGAGTTTTTGTTATAGTTGAAGTTTAGTTTAATTTTAGTTATGAATTTGATGTTTTACCTTTGAGTTTCAGTTACAGTTCTAGTTTAATTTAGTATTAGTTAAGAGTTTATTGTTTTTAGCTTAGATCCTTAGCTTATAGTTTTAGTTCTTTTTAATTTTAATCAAAGGTTTAGTGTTTTTTTTTTAGCTTATAGTCGTAGCTCAGAGTTTTTGTTATATTTTTAATTTAGTTTTAGTTCAGAGTTTAGAGTTTTTATATTAGAGTCGTATCTTAGAGTTTTATTAAGAGTTCTATTTTAGTTTAGTTACAGTTAAGAATTTAGAGTTTTAGCTTAGAGTCATAGCTTATAATTTTACTTAAATTTGTAGTTTGGTTAAGTTTTAGTTAAGAGTTTCGAGTTTTGGCTTAGAGTCTTAGCTTAAAGTTTTGGTTAGAGTTCTATTTTAGTTTAGTTTTAGTTAAGAGTTTAGAGTTTTACCTTAGAGTCTTAGCTTAGAGTCTTAGATATAGTTGAAGTTTTGTTTAGTTACAGTTAAGAATTTAGAGTTTTAGCTTAGAGTCATAGCTTAGAGTTTTACTTAAAGTTTTAGTTATGTTAAGTTTTAGTTAATAGTTTCGAGTTTTAGCTTAGAGTCTTAGCTTAGAGTTTTTGTTAGGGTTCTAGTTTAGTTAAATTTTAGTTAACATTTTTATGTTTTGTCTTTGAGTTTAAGTTATAGTTCTAGTTTAATTTAGTTTTAGCTATGAGTTTGGTGTTTTACCTTAGAGTCTTAGCTCAGAGTTCTAGTTTAGTTTAGTTTTAGTTCAGAGTTTAGAGTTTTAGCTTAGAGTCTCAGATCAGAGTTTTTGTTATAATTCTACTTTATTTTATTCTTAGTTAAGAGTTTAGTGTTTTTAGCTTATAGTCTTAGCTTAGAGTTTATGTTGAAGTTCTAGTATAGTTTAGTTTTAGTTTAGAGTTTTAGCTTAGAGTCTTAGCTTAGAGTTTTTGTTAGAGTTGAAGTTTAGTTTAGTTTTAGTTAAGAGTTTAGAGGGTTTTTTTTGTTAGAGTTCTAGTTTAGCTTAATTTTAGTTAAGAGTTTGATTTTTTACCTTTGAGTTTCAGTTAGAGTTCTAGTTTAGTATAGTTTTAGTTAAGAGTTTAGAGTTTACCATAGAGTCTTAGCTTAGAGTTTTAGTTAGAGTTCTAGTTTAGTTTAGTTTTAGTTAAAGTTCAGAATTTAGAGTTTTAGCATAGATTCATAGCTTAGAGTTTTACTTAAAGTTATAGTTTGGTTAAGTTTTAGTTAAGAGTTTAGTGTTTTTAGCTTAGAGTTTTTGTTGAAGTTCTAGTTTAGTTTAGTTTTAGTTAATAGTTTAGAGTTTTAGCTAAGAGTCTTAGCTAATAGTTTTAGTTAGAGTTGAAGTTTAGTTTAATTTTAGTTAAGAATTTGATGTTTTATCTTTGAGTTTCAGTTAGAGTTCTAGTCTAGTTTACTTTTAGTTTAGAGTTTTTTTAGCTTAGAGTCTTAGCTTAGAGTTTTAGTTGGAGTTCTAGTTTAGTTTAGTTTTAGTTAAGAATTGAGAATTTTAGCTTAGAGTCTTAGATTAGAGTTTTTGTTAGAGTTCTAGTTTATTTTACTTTTGAGTTCTAGTTTAGTTTACATATAGTTAAGAGTTTAGAGGTTTTAGCTTAGAGACTTAGCTTAGAGTTTTAGTTTAGTTTAGTTTTAGTTAAGAGTTTAGAGTTTTTTAGCTTAGAGGCTTAGCTTAGAGTTTTTGTTAGAGTTCTAGTTTAGTTTAGTTTTAGTTAAGAGTTTGGTTTTTTACCTTAGAGTCATAGTTTAGAGTTTCAGTTAGAATTCTAGTTTAGTTTAGTTTTAGTTAAGAGTTTAGAGTTTTTAGCTTAGAGTCTTAGCTTAGAGTTTTTGTTAGAGTTCTAGTTTAGTTTAGTTTTAGTTAATAGTTTAGAGTTTTTAGCTTAGAGTCTTAGCTTAGAGTTTTTGTTGACGTTTTAGTCTAGTTTAGTTTTAGTTAATAGTTTAGAGTTTTAGCTTAGTCTTAGCTTATTGTTTTTGTTAGAGTTGAAGTTTAGTTTAGTAATAGTTAGGAGTTTAGAGTTTTAGCTTAGAGTCTTAGCTTAGAGTTTTAGTTTAGTTTAGATATAGTTAAGAATTTGGAGTTTTACCTTAGAGACTTAGCTTAGAGTTTTAGTTTAGTTTAGTTTTAGTTAAGAGTTTGGTGTTTTACCTTAGAGTCATAGCTTAGACATTTAGTTAGAGTTCTAGTTTAGTTTAGTTTTAGTTATGAGTTTAGAATTTTAGCTTAGAGTCTTAGCTTAGAGTTTTTGTTAGAGTTCTAGTTTAGTTTAGTTTTAGTTAAGAGTTTAGAGTTTTTAGCTTATAGTCTTAGCATAGTTTTTGTAGAAGTTCTAGTTTAGTATAGTAATAGTTAAGAGTTTAGAGTTTTAGCTTAGAGTCTTAGCTTAGAGTTTTTGTTAAAGTTGAAGTTTAGTTTAGTAATAGTTAAGAGTTTAGAGTTTTAGCTTAGAGTCTTAGCTTAGAGTTTTTGTTAAAGTTGAAGTTTAGTAATAGTTAAGAGTTTTTTAGCATAGAGTCTTAGCTTAGAGTTTTTGTTAGAGTTCTAGTTTAGTTTAGTTATAGTTAAGAGTTTAGAGTTTTTTAGCTTAGATTCTTAGCTTAGAGTTTTAGTTTAGTTAAATTTTATTTCAGAGTTTAGAGTTTTACCATAGAGTCTTATCTTAGGGTTTTTTTTAGAGTTCTATTTTAGTTTAGTTTTAGTTAAGAGTTTAGAGTTTTTAGCTTAGAGTCTTAGTTTAGAGTTTTTTGTTGCAGTTCTAGTTTAGTTTAGAGTTTTAGCTTAGACTTGGAGTTTTAATTATAGTTCTAGTTTAGTTTAGTTTTAGTTAAGAGTTTAGAGTTTTAGCTTAGAGTCTTAGCTTAGTGTTTTTGTTAGAGTTCTATTTTAGTTTAGTTTTAGTTAATAGTTTAGAGTTTTAGCTTAGAGACTTAGCTTAGAGTTTTAGTTTAGTTTAGTTTTACTTAATAGTTTAGAGTTTTATCTTATAGTCTCAGCTTAGAGTTTTTGTTAGAGTTCTAGTTTAGTTTAGTTTTAGTTAAGAGTTTAGAGTTTTTAGCTTAGAGTCTTAGTTTAGAGTTTTTGTTGAATTTCTAGTTTAGTTTAGTTTTAGTTTAGAGTTTTAGCTTAGAGTCTTAGCTTAGAGTTTTTGTTAGAGTTGAAGTTTAGTTTAGTTTTAGTTAAGAGTTTAGAGGGTTTTTTTTGTTAGAGTTCAAGTTTAGTTTAATTTTAGTTAAGAGTTTGATTTTTTACCTTTGAGTTTCAGTTAGTTTCAGTTAAGAGTTTAGAGTTTTAGCTTAGAGTCTTAGCTTAGAGTTCTTGTTAAAGTTGAAGTTTAGTAATAGTTAAGAGTGACGAAGACGAAAAAAGGCAGAGGGGAGGGCATCAGGTCCACAAGCCCCAACAGATACCGTCCCATTGGTGGATGATAAGAAACTTTTCACTGTTCTACCCTACATTCCAAAATTGAGTGACAAATTGAAAAGAATCCTTAAAAAATATAAACTTAGTGTCGCCTTTAAAAATTCAAATATTACACAGAACTTTTTTAACAACGGCAAAGATAAAACCAGCCCCATTCTGGGCAGTGGTGTTTATAGAATTCCTTGTTCTTGTGGCTGTTTTTATGTTGGTAGAACCCAACAGCAATTGGGGGAGAGGTTATCTGACCACAAGTCCTCAATCGACAAGGCAATGAGGTTACGCCAAAGGCCTGAGGTTTTTGATTCCGCCTTGGCGCAACATGTGTACGAGAATCCACACCATTTCATTTTGTTTGACGAGGCCTCTATCGTTGCCCCCGTTAAAGGTCTCACGCAAGTTTTCAGGGAGGCAGTTGAAATAAAAAAGCACATTCACGAAAAGGTAGCTCTCAATAGAGACACTGGAGAAATTTTTCTAAGTCCCATTTATGACAAAATTATTAATTCTGATCGTTTTTACATACATCCACAAAGTTATATTGTGCAATCGAATAGAGTCTCCGATAACAATCAAACTGGAAAGAGATCAGCCTTTAAAAGTGCTTTACGCAAAATGAAATTCAGAAATGCCATTTAGACTTGTGTTTTTTATTCAGTTACCCTTTCACCGTTACTAGGAAAGGGTCGTCCAATTTTAGTTTGGTGTTTTTATTTTAAGGTTTGTTTTTTTTATATTTTTATCAGTTTTATTCTGCACTGAGGACGGTCAAGCGGAGGTCTTGACCGAAATATTTGCATAATTTTTCAATTTTTTCACTGGCTGTTAATTGTCCTCGTTTCCTTTCTTCGCGATTTTTTGTTTATCATGATTAGCCAGTGTGGTCTCAGAAATTATTTATTAACTAAAAATAAACTACAACTCTAACAAAAAATCAAATATATTACTCTATTATAAAAAAAAACTTTAAACTTTTAACTAAAAAAAAACAAAACTAAAGCTTTAAGCTAATAATATAAGCTAAAAACTATAAAGTCTTAAATAAAACTAAACTATACAAGAACTCTAAAAGAAACTCAAATGTCAAACATCAAATTATTAACTAAAATTAAAATAAACTTCAACTCTAACAAAAACTATTATCTAATACTATACTCTAAAAGTCGAAAATTTTAACTAAAACTTAACCCAACTACAACTTTAAGTAAAATTATAATTTATTACTCTAAGATAAAACTCTAAATTCTTAACTTTAACTAAACTAAACTAGAACTCTGAATAAAACTCTAAGCTACGACTCTAAGCTAAAAACTCTAAACCCTTAACTAAAACTAAACTAGAACTCTAACAAAAACTCTAAGCTAAGACTCTAAGCTAAAAAAACTCTAAACTTTTAACTAAAACTAAACCAAACTAAAACTTTAAGCTAAGACTCTAAGCTAAAAACTCTAAACTCTTAACTAAAAGTAAACTAAACTAGAACTCTAACTGAAACTCAAAGGTAAAACATCAAATTCTTAACTAAAATTAAACTAAACTTCAACTCTAACAAAAACTCTAAGCTAAGACACTAAGCTAAAACTCGAAACTCTTAACTAAAACTTAACAAAACTACAACTTTAAGTAAAATTATAAGCTATGACTCTAAGATAAAACTATAAATTCTTAACTTTAACTAAAATAAACTAAACTAGAAATATTAATAAAAATATAAGGAACGAATCTAAGCTAAAAACTCTAAACTCTTAACTAAAAATAAACTAAACTAGAACTCTAATAAAAACTCTAAGCTAAGACTCTAAGCTAAAAAAAAAACTCTAAGATTTTAACTAAAACTAAACCAAACTAAAACTTTAAGCTAAGACTCTAAGCTAAAACCTCTAAACTCTTAACTAAAACTAAACTAAACTAGAACTCTAACAAAAACTCTAAGCTAAGAGTCTAAGCTAAAAAAAAACCTCTAGAATCTTAACTAAAACAAAAACACAAATCCACTTTAAGGTAAGACTCCAAGGTGACACATCAAATTCTAACTTATGCCTAAAAGATGGATGATAGAGATGGGAAATTCTATTTGCAAAATTAGCTTAGAAAGGACAATAAGACAGTAACTTGTTCTGAAATGGCTTTTGAAAAGTATTGATTGGTGTTGGGCATTCAAAAATCTGTAAAGTAAAGTTGTGGGTGAAAAGGATGGGTACTTCAACTTGTAAAATGGGTTTAGGATGAAAATTATGAAAAGAAATTGTTCTTAAATGCAATATTAAAAGAATTGATGGGTTTTGTAGAATAAAAAAAGATGTAAAGTAAATTTTTGGGTGAAAAGGATGGTTACTTCAATTTGTAAAATGGGTTTAGGAGGGATATTAAGAAAAGAACTTGTTCTGAAATGGCTTTGAAAAGTATTGCTTGGTGTTGGAGCATTCAAAAATCAGTATAGTGAAGTTGTGGGTGAAAGGGATGGGTACTTCAACTTGTAAAATGGGTTTAGCATGGACATTAAGAAAATAACTTGTTCTGAAAAGATATAATAAAGCCATAAAAAGTATTAAAAATGGGAGCTCAGGGGCCTTTGGGGCGCCGGGGGGTCCTTTGGGAGCCCGGTGGTCTTTTGGGAGCCCAGTGGGCTTTTGGGGGCCCGGGGAGGGCCTTTGGGGGTCTGGGGATGGCCTTTGGGAGCTTGGGGGACCTTTGAGTACCGGGGGCTTCCTTCGGGGTTGGGGTAGGGGGATTGGAACCCTTTGGGGTTGGGGTAGGGGGATCGGAACCCTTTGGGGTTGGGGTAGGGGACCTCACGACACTGTTAAAATACAACTTGTGTATTATAACAACCACAGAGTTTCACCCTTAAATTCTCTTCTAAAATCATCTTTTAAATCATCTTTTAAAATGTCTCTAACTGTTTCGCCGAAATAATTCCATAAAATGACTAAAACGGTTTCGCCCAAATAATCTCTAAACGTAATTTCAGCGTGTTCCTTTTGTTTGGCATCTCTGCGCTGATACATTTCAAATTACTGAGAAACCTGATTCCCGCGCTAAAACAATTCATCGCTAAGATCTAAACATTCGCTTGGAGACAGTTCTCTTTAGAAACAACAAATTAATTCCCTTTCGTGCCAAATCAATTCTCTTTAGAAACAACAAACTAATTCCCCTTTCATGTCAATCAATCAATCATGACATCATCTGTCATGTGTGATCTAAACTTTGCCTCGGAAACATTCTCTTTGGAAATACATCAAAGACATTAATTAACTTGACGTCATCTGTCAGGCATTAATTAACCTTGCCCGGAAACAATTTGATTAATGACTCAATTATCCATGAAAGTGAGAAAGTTCCTGTTTTTCCATTCTCACTGACAAAAACCATAAACCAGACATAAATGTGAGAAAGTTCCTGTTTTTCAAATTCTCACTGACAACTAACAGACATAAATGTGAGAAAGTTCCTGTTTTTTCATTCTCACTGACAAAAACCATAAACCACGTGGTTCTATGCCCATATATGGTGTGCTGATCGGACCTCCTGAGGCATCTCTACTTATACACCGAAGAGGACGAAGAGAGAGCTGATGAGGAGATGAATAGTTTAGAAAAAACAGCCGATTTTGAGTTGGATTCAGAGGACGATAAACTACTGGAACCGGTTGGACAGGAGGAAATATGGCACGCCTTGAAAAGCATGAGAGGGAATTCAGCCCCGGGCATCGACGGAGTACCAACTAAGCTGCTGAAATGGTCAAGAGCGTGGATACTGCCAGTGCTTGCATTGATATTCTCGGAAATTATAAGTACACCTATATGGCCACAAAATTGGCAGATATCGATTATGATCCCATTATTTAAGAAAGGAGAAAGAAACCTGCACAAGAACTATAGGGGGATAAGTTTAGGAAGTTCTATCAGTAAGCTATTTTGTAGAGTCCTTTCTAGTAGGATGGATAAATGGTTGCATTATAAAGGTATATTAATTGAATGCCAGGCAGGGTTTAGGGAAAATTATAGTACAATTGATCAAATATTTTGTTTACAGGCTTTAGCTAGTAAATATACGAGGCATAGGAAAAATAGGCTATATACGGCGTTTTTGGACATTAGGGGAGCATTTGACGAAGTTTCAAGGAGTTTGATGAAAGTGGTGTTGGTGAAATTAGGATTGCCAATTAGGTTAGTAGAAGTTAGTATGAAAATGTATGAGGTGGTTAAAGTAGTAGTGAAGGTAGGTATTTCTTATTCTAGGCCAGTTTTAAGTAATGTAAGCCTCAAACAGGGAAGCACTCTATCACCGCGTTTGTTTTCTCTTTTTATTAATGATATTGAGCAGTATTTTAGAAATAGAAATGTCCCTATGTTAAATTTAATGTCGCTGGAGCTGTTTTGTTTATTATTTGCAGATGACATAGTATTGCTTGCGAAATCGGCTCCGGATTTGCAAAAGATGTTAGAGATTTTGGATAGTTATCTGGAGAGTAAAAAATTAGTTTTAAATATTGAAAAATCAGTTATATTAGTTTTTGGAAAGGATGAAAGGGAAAAGAATAAGTTTTATTTTAAAGGGAAAGAGATGAATGAAGTTAAGGATTTTATTTATTTGGGATGTAAGTTCGCAAGTTCAGGGAGATTGAATGATCAGGTGCAAAGAGCGAATTGGAAGGGGCATAAGACTCTATG
>NC_142803.1:58495460-58512960 GCF_049724085.1 Artemia sp. Qi Xiang Cuo
TATAAGGAATCATTATATGTATGATGATGCAAAACATATTTATTTTTAAATAATTCAATCCGGGTTTCAGCGGTAGCTAGCAACCTAGTAAGAGACGATAATGTCTCATAATAAAACTGAAATGGTCCATTAGAATTTGATTCTTATGCCGATTTTGAATATGTATGTTTCAGCAAGTTTAGTTATACCCATCAAAAGTTACGAGCCTGAGAATATTTGCCAATATTTTCGAAAAAAGGGAAAAATACCCCTAAAATCATAGAATCTTAATGAAAATCACACCCTTTTATTCAGCGTATTAGAGAACTTTACTGAAGAGGTTTCAAGCTCTTATCTGCAAAAACGTTTAATTTTGTATTTTTTATCGGAAAAAAGATCACAGATGCGTGTTTATTTGCCTTTTCTTTATTTTTACAATAAAAGACGATCATTGGAATAACAAACCATTACATGCCTTGAACATAGTCAGCTACTTAATTGTTTGAGGTTCGTCTCTTACTATTTCAAAGAAGAAAAAAGCCGTTGGCTTTATCCTGTTTGTAATCATATATCAAACAGCTCGTGTTATCGAACTGTATAGTAAGAGCGACTCTTCTCAATTGTAGCCGAAACTCTAAAAAACGGAATTTTAATATCAATACATACATCAAAAGAATTGGATTTTTATACTGATTTTAAATATGTTACATTAAGGAATAAAATGTAGCCCATAGTAACTGAAGTAATAAAAGGATTTATTATATAGATGATTATTTTAATTATACTTCTTAAGTAATCATTAGTAAAATTTTCCCATACCGGGAATCGAACTCGGGCCAACTGGGCGAGAGCCAGCTATCATAATCACTAGATCATTTAGGATATATTAAGATATTTGATTAATGACGTTTATATTAAATTACTTTATTCTGTTGAGACCATAATATATTTATAGCTATTTTTCCGAACACCTCCTTATATTATGATGTTTCGAGTAGTAAGAACCTATCAAAAATACTAATTAATTTTAAAATTTTCAGGCATTTTTCTAGTTTTAATTAAAGAATAAAAATTATTGCTCAGACACCATAAATATTTTTGCATTTTACATAATAACTTTAGCGATCCATGAAACAAAATTTTATAATGTAGAATGAACTTTTGCCTATACTAACTTATATACACAACTTGATCCGGGATGCAGCGGTAGCTTGCAACCTAGTAACAGAAGATTACATCCAATCCCAAAAAATTCATTTCTTTAAGGATACAACACTGTACAACACTGTAATAGCAAATGGTATTAACATCACCTTAAATACAAAGATCAAAATAGTGTTATTAACTTTATCAAAAGTATATAGATATAGTTATATTATATATATTAGGTTCTTTAATTTTAACAAAAAAAACTGATTGCTGAATTGAAACTAGATTAATTCCTGAAAATTTCAAATAGAATAATTTAATTTTATTGATGACTAAAGTTATTATGTAAACTGCAAAAATATTTTTGGTGAATGAGCAATAATTCTAATTTTTTAATAAAAACTAGAAAAATATCAGAAAATTTTAAAATTAGTTTTTATTTTTGATAGGTTTTCGATACTTGATGCGTGGTTTCAATATAAAGCAATAGTATTGTTATTTGAAACAATGACTAAATATTCAGACATTGCAAATGAGATTCTTATGAGCTTCTCTTCTAAGCTGAAAAACATGATAACCAATAGTTGGAATCATCTACGTCAAACTCCTGTTGTTGAAGAATCACCTCTTAATTATGATGAGATTAAAACTATTGCTGATTTTTTATTATCTAAAACAAAGTACAGGTGCCACATAGGAATTATTTGCGGCTCTGGGTTAAGTGAACTTGGAAACTTATTAGAAAATAGAATCACCATTCATTACGAAAATATACCCCATTTCCCTGTTTCAACCGTTGTTGGGCATAAGGGCCAAATGGTAATAGGGCTGCTTAAAAATGTCCCAGTTGTGTGTATGCAAGGTAGATTTCATCCGTATGAAGGATACCCGACTTGGAAGTGTGCTTTACCGGTTCGAGTCTTGCACGTAATGGGAGTTAAGAGTTTGATCATTAGCAATGCTGCTGGTGGTTTAATGTCCAATCACAAAATTGGCGACATAATGATAATAAAAGACCATGTAAGCATTCCGGGGTTAGCTGGAAGATCTCCATTGGTTGGCCCAAATGATAACAAATTTGGCACTCGATTTCCCTCAATGCAAGGTGCGTACAATAAAAAATATCGTGAATATGCACTAAAAATTGGTAGCGAAATTGGCTTGAAGGAAAATATTCACGAAGGTGTTTATTGCATGAATGGTGGTCCAGCATATGAGACACCGTCTGAATGCCAAATGCTACTAAATACATCAAATATTAATGCTGTAGGAATGTCCACTGTACCAGAAGTTGTTGTAGCTCGCCACTGTGGCATGTTTGTTTTTGCATTCAGCCTTATTTCAAATAAATGTGTGATGGACACTGATTCTGAAAATTCACCTAATCATTCAGAAGTTATCGCAGCTTGTGAAAGTAGGAAGTCTGACTTGAAGGTTTTTGTAGAGAGAATGGTACTTCAAATAAATGACGACTTGCAATCACTGCCGTCAGAAAATGACAAAGTTTAATGGTAATCATGCAAAGGAGTTTATGTTTTGAGGATATCGAGGACTTATGCTCATTAGAGTCCTGAACAAGTCCAACAAAGATTCGAAAAGAATTTAGTAAGTTCCCTTGCTTGTTTTCTATGTTCTATATATCTATCAAACAGTTCTTGGTAACGAACTGTTTAGTAAGAGTGAATCGTCTCAATTTATCCGGGTTGCAGCGGTAGCTAGCAATCCAGGTTGCAGTGGTAGCTAGCAACCTAGTAAGAGACGATCACGTCCAATGTTAAGAAATGTAAAAACCCATAGTTCCTAAAAAGGAGTCAGATCAAATTCAAAAGTACACCATTAGAACCGCCTTGTCCGAAACCCCTTGAAAGGAAACTTACCCTCCTCCTTTGGCTTGAACAGCAAGGGAAATATATTGGCTTGAAAATCAAGAAAAGTGGCAGCTACTACAACATTCTGCCTAAACGGGATATTTTTTTTTCTTTTTTTCTTCTTTTCTTCTTTTCCAGAGATAGCTTGGCACTGGAACATCGTAGAGTTGTTCAATAGCTCATTTTAAAGGAAATTAATTGGGTTAAAAATCTATAGTAACTAAAATAAATTATTTCTAAAACAGGATAAATTTTTACACCAAAAACTGCATTTTTGATGTCTTTTCACACTGCTTTATACTAAAGAACGACCTCTTGCCAATACTAAATTTTATAGGCACTTAACTATAGCATTGGCTAGTACAGTTATATCTGGGTTTTATATTAAAGAACGAATTGTTTCCTATAGTAATTGATAAATTTACTAGATTTATATTAAAATCCGGGTTGCAGCGGTACCTAGCAACCTAGTCAGAGACGATCACGTCCAATGTTAAGAAATATAAAAACCCCTAACTCCTAAAAAAAAGTCAGATCAAAAAAAAAAGTACACCATTAGAACCACCTTGTCCGAAACCCTTATAAGGGAAACTTACCGCCCATTGGCTTGAATAACAAAGAAAATATATTGGCTTGAAAATCAAGAAAATTGACTTTTTACCACGTTATTCTCCACAAACGGGATATTTTTTCTTTCTTCTTCTTCTTTTCCACAGATAGCTTGGCACTGGAACATCGTAGAGAGTTGTTAGATGGCTCATTTTAAAGGAAATCTCTAGATCTAGCGTCTTTTGCACTTAATTTTTTTTTTTTATAATTATTTTTTACGAAAAACTTAATTTTTTATATACAATATTGATCAATGACGTCATAGTCATTGGATGTAGTACATAAAGGCTCGATCATCGAATTTAAGCTGAAACTAAGTAAAGGACAATTATGCCTCCATATGTTCACAGTGATGTATAAGATTTCCCATTACATCTGTAAACTGTTCCACAGTTGCTGGTCCATACCATGGAAGTTTTTCACTAAACATGCAACATTTCTTTTGGATATTACTATGAAGCTTTGTGAAAGCATCTCTAGCTGGCTTTTTAACAAAATCTATTCTTTCAGAGATAATTTTAATCTATATAATAAAGAACGACCTCATGCCTATACTAAATTTTATACGCCACTGAATTATAGTATAGGTTATTAATTCCACAGATAGTTTGGCACTGGAACATCGTAGGGAGTTGTTCAATGGCTCAATTAAAGGACATTAATGGGGTTAAAAATATTATATTAAAAGACGATCATTAGAAGAACAAACCATTGCATACATTGGACTTAGTTAGCTCCCTTATTCTTTGAGAGTCGTCTCTTACTATTCCAAAGAAGAAAAACCCGTAGGCTTTTTCCTGTTTGTAATCAGGGTTTACATAATATGGGTTGTCAATCCGGGTTGCATTATTATCCGGGTTGCAGCGGTAGCTAGCAACCTAGTAAGAAACGATCACGTCCAATGTTAAGAAATGTAACAACCCATAGTTCCTAAGAAAGGAGTCAGATCAAAAAAAAAGTACACCATTAGAACCACCTTGTCCGAAACCCCTGTATAGGAAACTTTCTGTCATTTGGCTTGAACAGCAAAGGAAATATATTGGCTTGAAAATTAAGAAAAGTGTATAATAAAGAACGACTTCTTGCCTATACTAAATTTTATACGCCACTCAATTATAGTATAGGTTAGTAATTCAACAGATAGCTTGGCACTGGAACATCTTAGAGAGTTGTTCAATGGCTCATTTTAAAGGAAACTAATGGGGTTAAAAACATTTTGTAATTAAAACAAATTATTTTTATTACATTAAGAAATTTTAATTATATTCCTTAAGAAATCATCATAAGTAAAAATTTCCCATACGGAATATAATAAAGATCAAACTCTTCCCTATACTAACTTGCATACGCAACTTCACTATAGTTAAGATTACAGTATTTATGTTTTTACATTAAAAGACGATGACTGAAATAACAAACCATTCCATACATTGAACTTAGTTAGCTACTTGATTGTTTGAGTTTCGTCTCTTACTATTTAAAAGAAGAAAAAGCCGTAGGATTTTTCCTGTTTGTATTTATAGTTAAAAAACGAACTCAAGTCCAAAGAAACTGAACACTGTGGTTCATTCATATTATCTTCATTATTTTAGCTAGAATATATCCGGGTTGCAGCGGTAGCTAGCAACCTAGTAAGAGACGATCACGTCCAATGTTTAAATTAAAGGACGAACTATCGCCCATAGTAACTGGAACCCGGGTTGCGACGGTAGTAAGCAACCTAGTAAGAGACAATCACGCCCCATAGTAAAAAATGAAATTGTTACATTAAAAGACAGTCTTTGAAATAAAACCATTGCATATTTTGGACTTAGTTAGCTACTTGATTGTTTGATTATGTTAAAAGACGATCATTAGGATATCATACATAAGAAGTAAGTATTGTAAATTGGAATTGTGTAATCCGGGTTGCAGCGGTAGCTAGCAACCTAGTAAGAGACGATCACGTCCAATGTTAAGAAATATAAAAACCCATAGTTCCTAACAAAGGAGTCAGATCAAAACAAAAAGTACACCATTAGAACCGCCTTGTCCGAAACTCCTGTATAGGAAACTTTCTGTCCCTTAGCTTGAACAGCAAGGGAAATATATTGGCTTGAAAATCAAGAAAATTGACTTTAACCACGTTATTCTCCCCAAACGGGATATTTTTTCTTTTTTTCTTTTTTTTTCTTTACCACAGATAGCTTGGCACTGGAACATCGTAAAGGGTTGTTCAATAGCTCATTTTAAATTATAATAAAGAACGTCCTCTTGCCTTTACTATATTATATATGCCACTTAATTATAGTATAAGTTGGAAATTCAAAAGATAGCTTGGCAGTGGAACATCGTAGAGAGTTGTTCAATGGCTCATTTTAAAGGAAATTTATGGGGTTAAAAATATTTTGTAATTAAAACAATTTTTTTTATTATATTAGGAAATTTTGATTATTTTCCTTAAAAATTCATAATAAGTAAAAATTTCCCATACGGAAATTGAACTCAAGGCAACTGGGTGAGAGCTATCCCAACCTCTAGACCATATAGGATATATTCCGGGCTGCAGCGGTAGCTAGCAACACTTAATTATAGTATAGGTTAGTAATTCAACAGATAGCTTTGCACTGGAACATCGTAGAGAGTTGTTCAATGGCTTATTTTAAAGGAAATTAATGGGGTTAAAAACCTTTTGTAATTAAAACAAATTATTTTTATTAGATTAAGAAATTCTAATTATATTCCTTAAGAAATCATCATAAGTAAAAAATTTCCCATACGGAAATTGAACTCAAGCCAACTGGGTGAGAGCTATTCCAACCTCTAGACCACATAGGATATATTGAAATATCCGATTAGTGAAGTTTATGTTAAAGAACAAATTATAAACCTAGTTAGCTGTCTGATTAAGTGAGGATCGTCTCTTACTATTCCAAAGAAGAAAAAGCCGTAGACTTTTTCCTTTTTGTAATTTATCCGGTTGCAGCGGTATTACAATAAAGAACGACATCTGGTCTAAACTAAAGCCGCCAAGAATGGGGTCTTTTGAAAAAATAGATAACCCAGCAAGCAAAGCTGTGAATACAAAAAAAAAAAAAATTCGAGACTTGAACTTTGAAATTACAATAAAGAACGAACTCAAGCCTATAATACTAACTGAAAGGTTTGATTATATTTATAATAAAGAACGACCTCTTGCCTATACTAAATGTTATACGCCACTTAATTATAGTATAGGTTAGTAATTCCACAGATAGCTTGGCACTGGAACATCGTAGAGAGTTGTTCAATGGCTCATTTTAAATGAAATTAATGAGGTTGAAATTTTTTTGTAATTAAAACAAATTTTTACATTAAAAGACGATCACTGAAATAGCAAACCATTCCATACATTGGATTTAGCTACTTGATTGTTTGAGTTTCGTCTCTTACTATTTAAAGGAAGAAAAAGCCGTAGGCTTTTTCCTGTTTGTATTTACAGTTAAAAAAAGAACTCAAGCCCAAAGAAACTGAATCCTGTGGTTCATTAATATTATCTCCATTATTTTAGCTAGATACATAAAGGCTCGATCATCGAATAAAGCTGAATCTAAATAAATGACAATTATGCCTCCGTATATTCACAGTGATATCTAATATTTTCCATTACATCTGTAAACTGTTCCACAGTTGCCAGTCCATATCTTGGAAGCTTTTCATTAAAAATTACATTAAAGAGCGATCTTTAGTCCATATTAACTGAAGCGTTATAAGGAATCCGGGTTGCAGCGGTAGCAAGCAACCTATCGGAGTTGCAGCGGTAGCTAACAACCAAGTAAGAGAAGATCATGTTAAATGTTAAGAAATAGAAAAACCCATAACTCCTAAAAAAATTACAGTAAAGAACGATCTCCCATACTAACTGATATATGGTGGTTCCAGGTGTAGTTACATAAAGCACGAATATAGCTCATCATAAATGGTGTTTGTCAATTATCCGGGTTGCAGCGGTAGCTAGCAACCTAGTCTGGGTTGCAACGGTAGCTAGCAACCTAGTAAGAGACGATCACGTCCAATGTTACGAAATATAAAAACTCTTAGTTCCTAAAAAAGGAGTCAGATCAAAAAAAAAGTACACCATTAGAACCTCCTTGTCCAAAATCCCTGTATAGGAAACTTTCAGTCCCTTGGCTTGAACAGCAAGGGAAATATATTGGCTTGAAAATCAAGGAAATTACATTAAAATACGATCATTGGAATAACATACCACTGCATACATTGGACTTAGATAGCTACTTGATTGCTTGAAGATCGTCTCTTACTATTTCAAAGAAGAAAAAGCCGTAGGCTTTTTCCTGTTTGTAATGATATAGCATAAAAAGAAACCCAAGTTGTAACTGACGTCATCCTAGTTGTTATAGTAAAGAATTATAATAAAGATTCATTAAAAGACGATCATTGGAGCAATCCGGGTTGCAGCGGTAGCTAGCAACCTAGTATCCGGGTTGCAGCGGTGGCTAGCAACCTAGTATCCGGGTTGCAGCGGTAGCTAGCAACCTAGTAAGAGACGATCACGTCCAAGGTTAAGAAATATAAAAACCCCTAACTCCTAAAAAAAGTCAGATCAAAAACCCCTATAAAGGAAACCTACCGCCCTTTGGCTTGAATAACAAAGAAAATATATTGGCTTGAAAATCAAGAAAATTGACTTTAACCACGTTATTCTCCACAAACGGGATATTTTTCTCTTTCTTCTTCTTCTTTTCCACAGATAGCTTGGCACTGGAACATCGTTGAGAGTTGTTCAATGGCTCATTATAAAGGGAATCTCTAGATCTAGTGCTATTTGTACTTAATTTTTTTTTATTATTGTTATTTAGAACAAGTTTTATATTTTGTCTCCACACAAAATGAGTTTATTTTTGTCTTCATTTAATAGAATTCTCACGTGAGGATTTATATAATATTTATTTATAAGTATCGTACCATTTATCTCGCTGTTTTTGTTACACAGATTTGAAACAGCAAACAAATAGAGCTGCCTCTAAATAATCTGAAAATTGAACGGTAGTCTCATAGATGAAACTTCTGTGTCTCAAGAAAAATTGAAGACCAAAAAATAAGATTTGCAGACACAAGTTACAAAATAGTCTAAAGTACTATAATGTGTCTGATTTACCCCAAATTTACAAGAATAAAAAAAGGAGCTCTGTCCTATAGTTTCATCGGTGACCCAAAGAGACAGTGGCGTTTTGAAAGGGTTTTTCTATGGAAAATAACAAGAAAAGTCACAAGAAGAAATAAATTTGCAAAGAAGGAAAGGGTAAACTTCCTGGTTCTGATCTTAAAGCTGAAGTTTTGTTCAAGTTAAAAATGTAGTTGTGCTCCCATTCAAAGTTCGGGCATTGGAACCTCATAAGGTAAACAGTTTTTGGCAACGAATCATGGTTGAGGCATCTGCCGCAACCAAGTATAGAACCAAGTCTCGTCGATAGTAACCGAGAAAAATAAAAAAGTGTTTTAAAAAGAAAACTGTCAATGAAGAATTTCCTTTTCATTCTAATTCAGGAGATTATTATTATTTCGATTATTCTCAGCGGCAAAAGTATGTTGCGAAAACAAATTTATGGGAATTTAGAAAAATAGCCTGAAACCTCAAATAGATGGCGTCAAATTGAAAAGAAAATTGTGTTGTTGGAATCACCATAGCCGAAACCCGCATTTAAGACAATTACAGTCCCCCACCTTTAGCAACAAGGAAAATCACTTTCGCTGGTAAACAGTGACGTGTCTTCTTTTTTCTGTTTTCTATTGTTGTTTTTTCTTTCAGCAAAGACCCAGTCATTGAGTAACCGAAGTTTTTGTTATAATACATCTATCAAAATAATCCAGTGCTTGTGAGGGGATTCAATAAGGTTTGAAGTTGTCAATGAAAGGTATTAGTAGAAGATAATTTACATACAAATCAGAAAAAAGCTAAGACAGTAGCAAAAACTGGGGTATCTTGATGAAAATAATAGTTTTACATTGTCATATATACAAAAATACAAAATTATATTTTTATTTGAAGTTATAGAGAACATACAGACATTTCTACTCGTTTTCTGTTTTAACACTTTCCTGTTTTAGTGAAGTCATCTGGTAATGCGAGGCTTCAATCTCAGCAGCTGAAAGGTTGGGTGAGGGGCTTGCGACCTTTCCCTGTAAAAAAGCCCCATCATCTAAAACGTTGACAAAAGTCGACATAAATGTGTCATCAGTAGTTCTGGAGAAAATTTATATTTTTTTATGGTGCTGTTTACTTTCGTTTGGATTCACAGCCGTATGATGTCATCAATGCATATCATGAAGAACAAAATGTTCTTTGACACAATTAGTTTTTAGCTTTCTAATTTTTTAACAGAAATTTCAAAAAGTACCAAAATTATTGTATGTGATAGAAGAAACAAATAATTAAAAATTTTGAGAGAATAAACAAGACGTGAAAATTTTGAGAAACAATAAATTAGAGGTTTCAGGTTAAAACTTGGGTTAGTGTGAGACGGTAAAGACTTAGGATAAAAAGTGATCAAAAACTCATGAAAATAACTGTAAGCTTAATAATGGTAGCAACATTGTTCACTCCGGTTGTCCAAAGTCTACGGGATGAAAAGCCATTTGATGAAAAAGCCATTGATGAATTGTTACATAAAGGACCTATAAAGTTTATAATAAAGGGTGTTTGTCAAAACTATAATAAGGAATATACATTGAAAGACGATCGCTTGAGAAACATACCATTGCATATATCCAAGTTGCAGTAGCTACCAGCCTAGTAGGAGACGATCACGTCCAATGTTAAGAAATATAAAAAGCCATAACTCCTAAGAAAAAAAGTCAGATCAAAACGAAAAGTATACCATTAGAACTGCCTTTTCCAAAACCCCTACACAGGAAACTTTCTGTCATTTGACTTTAACAGCAAGGGAAATATATTCGCTTAAAAATCAAGAAAAGTGACAGCTACTACAGCATTCTGCCCAAACAGCATCTATGTTTCTTTTTTTCTTTTCCACAGATAGCTTGGCACTGGAACATCGTAGAGAGTTTACAGTAAAGAACGACATGCCCATGCTCACTGCAATAATCCATTGACAATATAACTTCAAACAAACATCGTTTAAAAGTTGTTTCTCTAAGGTATGTTATATAAAAGATCTGTCTAGTTAATCATAAATAGGGACTATGTAAGTTTCATCGGTATCATGGCTACGGAGATTTTTGAAACCTAGTAAAGAACAAACCATGGCACATATTGGACTTAGTTAACTGCCTGATTCTCAGAAGTTCGTCTTTTACTATTCCAAATAAGAAAAAGCCATAGGCTTTTTCCTGTTTGTGTTTTAGTAGAGAACGAACTCTAGTCCATTGTATCAAACGTAAGGACGACCCAAACAACACAAATTTTCCTTTAATTTTGTTTCCATGATCCGACTTATTTTATATTGTGTTAATTAATGATCAAGGAGGCACACTTGTGCCTCTATAAAGAGGCGACCCACCACAATGTTAAGCGATTTCAGGTCCTAGAGGTCGCACAGAGACGGCGGTAATCGCATTTTGTAGCCCAAGCTCAAACTAAGAAACTTGCAAAATTTCATCCTCCTCCGACTTTATCTTCATGGGGTAAACTGGACGGGAAGTTTCGACCCTCCCACCACAGCCCCCCTTTAACGTTGTGATTGGGCTGAAATTTAGAGGTTAAGCTTTCCTAGGGCCCGGGAGCTTATCCTCGAAATTTCAGCTCAATCCAATCACTCTTTCCCTGTTTTCAAAAAACCAAATATAGCCACTTAAAATTCATTTCTTTTTTTCTTATCCACGCCTACAGGCCACAGTTGGCAACTGATCCGGGTGAATGAGGACTCATTCGAAGCAGAATTCGACCTGTTAGGGCCTTTTGATATTTTCAGACCGAAAAAATTATCCCCCGAATTTACATTTACGAAAAACCTCGTTTTCCTATAATAGCCCATGTTAATTTTTCCCACCACAACCCCCCTTTAACGTTGTCTGATCGGGCTGAAATTTAGAGGATAAGCTTTCCTGGGGCCTGGGAGCTTATCCTCGAAATTTCAGCTCAATCTGATCACTCCTTCCCTGTTTTCCAAAAAACAAATATCAAGTTTTGTGGGAATTTGCTTGCGTCGAAAATAGATTCCATTTACTAAAAAACAATTACAATTGTGTATCATTAGTCCAGCGGTTGATACTTCAGACTGTCAGGCGGAAAACCCGGGTTCGATTCACCGTCAGAGCAAATTTTTTTTATACTGAATTTAAACTTTAAAAAAGAAACTCAGTTTCTTTTTTAAATTATTGGAAAAAAATTACGTTTTCTAAAGAGTTAAAGAGGCTGAGTTACAAGGTCGACCCTTAAAACGTACAGGGATTAGGAGGCACAGTTGGGGGGCTGTTAAAGAGGCTGAGTCACAAGTTCGAACCTTAAAACGTACAGGGATTAGGAGGCACCCTGTACGACGTGATTTGAGTATTCAGGAATTAAAAGCCTTAACACAAGAATGTTCAAGAGCGGGGGGTTTGGGGGCGGCAGCTCCCATCTTTAACTCCTGACACGATCAGCTAACAGTTAGTCAAGCAATAATAAGTAATAAACTGTACAAAAACGTGCAGAAATTATTTGAAAAAAACTACGTTTTCTAAAGAGTTAAAGAGGCTGAGTTACAAGGTCGAACCTTAAAACGTACAGGGATTAGGAGGCACAGTTGGGGGGCTGCTGCCCCCCAACCCCCGCTTTCGCAGCCTTTAAATTAAAATAAAAGTTCTTTAAACTGAAAGTAAGGAGCGACATTAAATCTTAAAACGAACAGAAATTATTCCGTATATGAAAGGTGCTGTGCCCTCCTCAACGCCTCGCTCTTTACGCTAAAGTTTGACTTTCTTCACAACTCTTTTTTTTAAACAATAAAAACTTTAGCGTAAAGAGCGAGGCGTTGAGGAGGGCACAGCCCCTTTCATATACGGAATAATTTCTGTTCGTTTTAAGATTTAATGTCGCTCCTTACTTTCAGTTTAAAGAACTTTTTTTTTATTTAAAGGCTGCGAAAGCGGGGAGTTTGGGGGGCGGCAGCCCCCTAACTGTGCCTCCTAATCCCTGTACGTTTTAAGGTTCGACCTTGTAACTCAGCCTCTTTAACTCTTTAGAAAACGTAGTTTTTTTCAAATAATTACGTAAAGGACCGATATATTTCATCACAAATGGTGTTTGTCAATATGTTTTTTTTTATATATAATTACCTATTATTATGTACAATACAGAGATTTTTGGGGGGTTCTTAGTAAGGAATGAACTCTAGCCAGTAGTAACTAAAATATTAAAATAAGTAATTACAAAAAAGCTCGATCTAGTTTATTAAACTGGGGATTATATAAGTTTCATTGATATCATGGTGGTAGATATAGCTGAAACCTAGTAAAGAAAAAACCATGACATAGTAACTAGGAACTTTACTACGGGCTAGGGTTCGTCCTCCACTAGGTCCCCTGGCTTGAACAACAAAAAAAATATATTGGCTTGGAAATCAAGAAAATGGCCTGCCAACTCGATATTCTGCATATGCGGCATCTTTTTTTCTTTTTTTCAGATGGCGTCGCACTGGAAAAATTGTTGAGGGCTGTTTAATTACTCATTTTAAAGGAAATTATAGTAAAGAACGAACTCTAGTCCATTGTAGTTACAATAAGGAACAAATTCTAGCCTATAGTAACTAAAATATTAAAATAAATAATTACATAAAAGCCCTGTTTAGTTCATTAAAACTGGGGATTATATAAGTTTTATCGGTATCATGGTTGTAGAGACAGCTAATATCTAGTAAGAAACAAACCATGATATAGTAAATAGAAACCTTACTAAGGGCTGTGGTTCGTCCTTTACTAGGTTGCATCCACCCCTGAAACCATGATGGTTGTAACATCTGGTTATGACGTCAAATATTATTTTTTAACAAGTTACATTAAATATCATATAATATATAAGGGTATTGGACAAGGCGGTTCTAATAATGTACTTATTTTTTTGATCTGATTTGTTAGATAAAATCCACTCGTGTTTTGATTAAGCTTACAAGTTTGAACGCATATTATATTAATTTCAAACAGTGCGTTGTAACGAACTGTATAGCAAATGTGACCCGTCTCAATAGTAACCAAAACTCTAAAAAACGGAATTTTAATATCAATAGATACATAAAAAGAATTATATTTTTAATATATATTTATATTTTATATATTTTTATTATTTTTTAATTTAATATAATATATATAATATATTTATATTTTTAATATAATTTAATATAAATAAGAATTATATTACTTGTCTTTTCATATTACAGACTTTTCAAAGATTTATTTAAAATTATCGGAATTATCGGGACCCTTATTACAATTTCCGTTCCATTCCTTTCTCTTACAATCTTACCAATCTTGGTTTTAAGTGAAGAAGAGTTGATTAATGCATATTTTGATTATAATCAGGATTCAACTGTTACTGCTGAGCCACTCGAACTGAGCGACCTTGTCAGCTCACTAGCCAATTCGCTTCAGCAACTAATAGCACAAAAGTAATTAAAGGTTTGATGATGTGTCTAGACATTCTTATAAACGAAAATCTTAATATTCGTAGCTATCGAAAACTGGACCTTCAAATGAAATTTACACAATCATTTTCAGAAAAAGAAAGAGACTGTTACAGACTCTCAAGCTTAGCAATAGATCAAAATGGTTATATATGTTTAATGCAAAATTGTAATCTGATATAAGAACAACAAATTTTTGATCCACATTAATAGCACCACTTTTTCAGCGTGATAAAGTCCTATTAATGTGGAACTTTGTATGCTTGCTAATTTATTTGACTGTTTCAACGCTGATCTATTTCTGTAAGTTTTAAACTTTCATTTCAGGTTCAACTGAAAGATCCTGAAAATTTGGTTTGCACAATAATATAAACTATAATACTCTAAGAAAACAAAACAAGCCAATCTTTTTCCAAATGTCTTGAGTTTAACACGACGACTGTTTTCAACAACAGATACCATGTTCATGAGGTTAGTCTTCAATTGGAGTTCTTTGATGGAAGGATAAACCAAAAACCTCAACTAGAAATTTCATGCACATTTCTTATCGAAAGTTTGTTTTTCAAATATGAGTCTTTTGATGATAATTTAAACCAGAATTAGAAGTATAACGT
The DNA here is from genome assembly GCF_049724085.1 of Artemia sp. Qi Xiang Cuo. Taxonomy (NCBI): domain Eukaryota; kingdom Metazoa; phylum Arthropoda; class Branchiopoda; order Anostraca; family Artemiidae; genus Artemia; species Artemia sp. Qi Xiang Cuo. Next base: position 58,510,275 of record NC_142803.1, read on the forward strand.
TTTTTACATATTTCACATTCGTAAGGTTTTTCTCCGGTGTGACTTCTTTGATGGTAAGATAAACTGGCACTGTAAATATAACGTTTCTTACAAACATCATGGATTCTCATTTCCAAAAATATTTTGATCATCATTTGAGGACGTATCTTCAGCTTCTAAAAAATTCACATAAAATCAAAAAAAAAAATCCTCACAAAACAAACTTTTTTATTGTAGAAGATTTCGATTGTCATATAATTTTTATGGGGTATTTCATTGATAAATTAAAGGATTGAAAACGAAAAAAACTAAAGAAACAAATAAATTTAGCAAGGTAGTTTTTCCAAAAATGCCTTCATTTTGGTTGCAGCAATAGTTTAGCATACAGTAAAGAGCAGACCTCAGCACATAGTAACGGAAAGTTTAGATTTGTTTTGAGAAAAACCTGTTTAGAGGGAAAATTTTGTCATTAGATGCTGACTCAGGAACAGTATAAATAATTTCCGCTTTTCTTAATTCTTAGTATATATATATATATATATATATATATATATATATATATATATATATATATATATATATATATATATATATATATATATATATATATATATATATATATATATATATATATATATATATATATATATATATATATATATATATTGCTGATGTTTGTGATGAAAAGGCAATGTGGTCTTCATCGCTATTTAAAACCAAGATTACTGAAAAGAGTGAATGAAACGAAGACTGATAGTTTGATATGTATTGATATTCTTTAATGGAAGTCCGAATAACTTTTTATTTATAAAGATTCAGTAGGTATTTGGCTTTATTTTGGTTCATCAAAGGTTTAATGTAGCTCTTTACTTTACAATTAAAAACTCCCTTACTATATTTTCTTTTCAATTAATCTCTGCTAGTTTCTAATTGACAGGTTTCTTTCATAGGCTGACAAAAGAGATATTTGTAAAACTTTTTCCAATTTTTCTCCTTAAGGATTAAGGTTCTGCCTTGCTATTCATTTACTGCAAAAAATTTTGCAACAAACCTTTATAATAGCTGTTAAGTATAATTTGGAAGGAAAGAAACATGAATACTGTTCAAATGAATGTTTCAAAGATCTGCAATATCTTTGGGGTTCTATAGAGTTGAAGCCATTTTGACAACACCAGGTTATGACCCTGACTAGACAAATAGTAACCTACCTCCCTTCTTAAGATACAATAAAAATTCAAACCTAGTTTCCTTAGAGACTCCTTAATAACAGATAAACCCTTTTCGTCAACCGTGAATGCACAAACTATTTTTCTATTCAATTCAATATTCCCTCAATGTACTCTAGTCTTAATTTAATGTCCTTACCCATACCTAAGATATTGAAGATACGACCTTTCCGCCATCTGCATACACATATTGTCTCTTGATTCAGATCAACATCCCCTTGAAAATTCAACTGAATGAACTTATCAGTTGCTTAGATAATACAGGTACACCATTTGACAACCTTAGATGCATAGATTGTTTTTTAATTCATTTAATAATTCTCATAAATAATTTCTGAGACCACACTGGCTAATCATGATAAAACATAATATCGCGAAGAAAGGAAGAAAATGAGGACAATTAACAGCCAGTGAAAAAATTGAAAAATTATGCAAATATTTCGGTCAAGACTTCCGCTTGACCGAAATATTTGCATAATTTTTCAATTTTTTCACTGGCTGTCGATTGTCCTCGTTTTCCTCCTTTATTCGCGATTTTATGTTTCATTAATAATTCTCAATAGCGTGGCTTGAAAATTGAAAAGTAATACCCTTCGCTGTTGCTGGGTTATGTTAAAGACAGTCTTTTGACAATATGTATACACATAGTGTCTAACTTTCCCCAAAACACAACTTAATAGCCTATTTTTTTGATGATATAAAGCATCTAGCCTATTTTTTATATTCTTACAACCTCGATACTCTAACGTTTTTATTTAGTTCGATAGTTGTAGTCTTAGTCGAAGTAGTTGTAGCAGTAGCAATACTAGTAGTCCTAGCACTAGAAGAAGTAGAATTAGCCACAATCTAAGCAGTAGTTACAGCAATTGTGACAAGTGCTTAGTTTCACGTGCCATCACTAGTAGTAAAAATAAGAAATCGCAAGCAGTTGTAGTCGGGAGTATTCACATTCACAAGTATTCGCACTCACACGTGTTCACAAGTTTCGTAAAATGGTATTAAGTGCAGAAAAAAACACACACACACACACAAACAAAAAAAATACCTCAAAACTATTAATCTAAACAAAGACCCAAAAACTGGAATTTAAATTACTTTATATAAACGAAAATCTTAATATTCATAGCTATCGAAAACTGGAACTTCAAATGAAATTTACACAATCATTTTCAGAAAAAGCAAGAGACTGTTACAGACTCTCAAGCTTAGCAATAGATCAAAATAGTTATATATATTTACTGCAAAATTGTAATCTGATATAAGAACAACAAATTTTTTAACCACATTAATAGCCCCACTTTTTCAGCGTGATAAAGTCCTATTAATGTGGAATTTTGTATGCTTGCTAATTTATTTCACTGTTTCAACGCTGATCTATTTCTGTAAGTTTTAAACTTTCATTTCAGGTTCAATTGAAAGATCCTGAAAATTTGGTTTGCACAATAATATAAACTATAATTCTCTAAGAAAACAAAACAAGC